>NW_023396782.1:0-122677 GCF_011125445.2 Fundulus heteroclitus | reverse complement strand
TCGTTTATTTAATGTCGGTTTTAATTTTGGTAGAAATGCGGTGGCTAAGGCTACTCCACTGACTATATGCTACACGTATTGGCATCTTAAAAATGGGTCTTATAAGCTTAAAGATCATTCTACTATGTTGACTTTGTGGCCGAATACAAGATATGTTCTCAAGCGTTAATAAGCCCTTTGATTTTCAACATTTGTCTTTTAGGATAATTTTAAGTTACTTTTCATTAATTTGTCAATGGCCCTATGGAAGGCTGAGGGATGGCAGTAAAGCCTAACAGCAGCGCGATCTCTCCTCCACTGCATGGAGGAGGGGGAAGATCGTGAGCTGCGGAAGCTGACACCCCACCCACAGAAAAAAACTCAGTTAAATAGACGAATGGTTAGTGCTTCGTTTGTGCAGGTTTGTGCCGTGAAATTAGCGTTGTGCTGTTTTGGTTTTGAAGATATTAAAGAATATTTCTTAAGGTCATCCAGAGTTCACCATCTCCCCATTTTCCTTCGAATCCGATCAAACTGGGCTACTTTTTTAGTGCTTCGTTGTGCAGGTTTGTGCCGTTAAAATTATCGTTTGTGCTGCTTTGGTTCGGAGATATTATGAATTTTTAATTTCACCGATGACGTCATCCCAGCCCGCCGTCTTCAAAATAAAGTGCTACGGTAAATCATATGTTATTGCCAACACTGTAAAAAACGTAGTCTTTTCAATATATTTCTACTGATAAATCAGTAACATTACTATGAATTTTGTGTCATCTACCGAGCCTCCCCCCCCTACAGCATTCTTATAAAATTATTTATATATTCCTGCTTATTGGCAAAGATCTCTGGGGAAACATGTTTTTTTGTTTGTTTTTTTAGTTTCCTGACGGAGGGGAGGCTGAACATCTCTGTGCAGGATTGGCTGGCGTCCTTAATGATGTTCCTCATTTGGTCAAAAGATGTGGTCAGATCTACCGTTTGGTCTCACACTTTTCTCAAGAAGGCAGTTATTAATTTTTATATTTTTCTTTTATCATGCAAGTTGTTGTTAGCTGCTATTGTAAAATGTGTGGTTATATTGTTTTTGTACTTTATTCCTGAATAAATATTGCGATTTATTTTGTCTCATTTAAAGAACTTTACTTAGATAGCAATGTCCAGTGACATTGTCAAAAAGGCATTTCATTTATTAGAATGTTCAACTGTTTTTAAAAGTCTATTTTTCCTAATCAGAAGGGTTATTCTTCTTCGAGAGTTAAGTTTATAACATTTTTCAACAATAACTTGGTTTAGTTGATCTTAGTAGTCATAGTTCATTACTCCTCTGAATTATTAGAATAGCAAACCTTTATTTGCTCTACATTGGGATATGTTGGGGGGTCCTGCACCTAACAAAAGGGCAATTAAAGTGTACAAGGCTTATCTAACGCAGAAACATACCCAAACTAAAATCAATAAACAGAAAAACTGCAAAAATAAATCACACTGGTCAGCCTATAAAGTATAACAACATTAAATTCATAATATCTCCGAACCATAGTAGCACAAACGTTAATTTTAACGGCACAAGATGCACAAACACAGCACTAAAGAAGTTGACCACTCTGTTTGCTTGGCTCCAGCTCAGCACCAGCAAAGGAATAACAATGTAGCGCTTTATTTTGCAGCCGCACCTGTGGTGACGTCCCGGCCGGAATTAAAACTTAATTATCTGCGAAACCAAAGCAGCATAAACGCTAATTTTAACGGCACAAACCTGCACAAACGAAGCACTAAAGAAGTTGACGAGCTTGGTTGGATTCAAAGCAAAATGATGGGATGTGAACTCTAGATGAACTTAACAAATATTCTTTAATATCTTCAAAACCAAAACAGCACAAACGCTAAATTTTAACGGCACAAATGTGCACAAACCAAGCACTAACCATTCCGTCTATTTAACTGAGTTTTTTCTGTGAGTGGTGTTCAGCATCTGACACATGGCCTTTGGTAAGCTTTGGTGACATAAGTATTGGCACCCTTTTTGAGGAACTTCTCAGTACAGGATTTGGACCAAACTAACAGAGTACAATCACCCGGTGATACTGGACACAACCATAGACATATATAAAGAGTAGACCCCCGCATCGACCGCTCTCGCCTATAGGCGCTGACGGGATTTAGGGGTGCCATCTTGGGGCGGTCGACAACTCCGCTCAGTCTAATGTGTTAACCAGGTGCAGAATCAATTTTAATCAACTATAAACTCGTTTAATTGTTGAACTAATTTTCACATTTGTTTAGCTTAAAACTTTAAAACTATAGCTATTATAACAAATGGTCCAGTGCGTTTAAATAATCTTAGTGGGGTTAAAAGTAATAGAATATTCTGACATGATGTATGTATGTTTCAAAAACACAGCCACGCACACATTTTTTATAATTTTTTATTGCTATATAAACAAACACATTGTACATGTACATATGTACATATACTTCCCAAAAAGAACCCGTGATGGGCGAAATCTGTAAAATAGTAACCCTTTATTTTTTTTACAATTATTATATACAATTAAATACACTATAGTATATTGAAACCATAGAACAAAACCATTTTTACCGGACCCCCAAGCATTTGTTTAACAAATGAAAGTACTATATAAACGTTTTTTTTATTATTATTTACAAATAAGCTGTAAAATAATAATTTTAATCAATACGAACTGAAGGCTTCAATTGCGGAGATCAGCGTGGCCCACCGCGACCCGAGTCATTGGATTAGAACGGGGAGAAAATTAAAAATTATTATAAAAAAAATACAAAGTTACAGTAGGACAAACAGTGACTCGTGTGTATTTCACTGCTCTTTTGACTGAGGCGCTGCATCCGTGACTCCGCTCTGTAGCGTTTTTTTCTTCTAAAGCCCGCGGTGCAGGTGAGTTTTTTTTTTCGGGAGAAAGAAGAACACATTTTTATCGGTGGTTGTCCACTCTTTTTTCAAAAAAGATTCTCATAAAACCGACACGCCACCTGATGAGACTGTAATGAACGGCTTCATCAATGCAAATCCGTGAAGCAGCGAGACCGTGAAAGGTGAACCGCAATATAGCGAGGGTTCACTATATATATATATATATATATATATATATATGCTGTTTATTCACTAATGTCTAACAACAACTTTGTATCTCCTAGTATTAGAAAACTTACATTCTGATCAAAAATATAAACAATGTCTTTTCATCTTGCTTGTGAAAAGTTATCCCTCGAGCCCTGACATAAATAATCCCTCGATTTAAACAAAAATGAGCCACACAGTGCTGAGGCATCATTAGTGTGTCAGCTTGAATCAGCAGGATTAGGTATCAAGTCGACCGCCCCAAGGTGGCGCCCGTAATTCCTGCGCAGCGACAGTCAATATTATATTATGTCTATGGACACAACCATGTTAGCAGCTAACGCTTAACATGTTGCTAACCGGAAGTAGCTCTAGGAAGGTCTCACCAACTTCTGCTTCACAGAGTTTGTACTTCCTTTAGTAGTTTGTAATGCCTTATCATTTTTATTCACATATTTCATTTTTTCATGCTACATTGAAGTATTTAATCATGTTTTAATAACACCAATTTTCCATGCTGCTTGGATGCAGACCTCCTGTCGGCTGGTTTTGACGAAGACAAATCCTTTTCACACTCAGAAGATTTGATTTAAAATCCCCAAGTGATAAAAGCCTACGACCAAGGAACTCGGAAGCTTTGCCTTTGACGGTTACGCGCACCACCAGGCGGGCGCCTTCTTCAACTTCTTCAGAAGTTGAACGTTTCTAGTTATTATTATTATTATTATAGTACCGCTAATACAGCCCGAACCGTAGGCTGTACCCCCACAAACTATATATCAAAACATGCGTCTCGACGCCGCGATCAGGGCTTTTTGTACTTGACGCCGTTTTGACTTACAGTTGGAACAGAATTCGCAAAAAACACTTCTTAACACAATGACCTCTCAATAATGCTCGGCTGAGCACGACACTGGTGTTTTGGTCGAGTGGGTTAGGTGTCGGGCTGCAAAGCAGTAGATCGTAGGTTTCAACTCCAAGCTGTGCCAATTTCAGAGAATTACATTTTCACCCAATATTTAATTTCCCTTTGGCTTTAAAAAAACGATTTTTTCATTTAAATCATTAGCCAGATTAATTTATTCAGCATATATCTTAAATATACCAAATACAATATTTCATTTCCCTTTGGCTTTAAAAAACGAGTTTTTTCATTAAATCAATAGCCAGATTAATTTATCCAGCATATATCTTAAATATACCAAATACAATATTCATTTCCCTTTGGCTTTAAAAAACTATTTTTTTCATTTAAATCAATAGCCAGATTAATTATCCAGCATATATCTTAAATATACCAAATAGTACAATAAAACAATCAAATTCATCACAATCTCTTTAATCTTACATATGAAAAGTTATCCCTCGAGCCCTGACGTCAATAGTCCGTCGATTTAAACAAAAATACGCCGCACAGTGCTGGGGTATCGTTGGTGTGTTCAGCTTGAATCAGCAGGTTAGGGGTAGCAGGTCGACCGCCCCAAGATGGCGGCCGTATTCAAATTCATAACAATCTCTTTAATCTTACATATGAAAAGTTATCCCTCGAGGCTTGACGTCAATAGTCCGTCGATTTAAACAAAATACGCCGCACAGTGCCGGGGTATGGTTAGTGTGTTCAGCTTGAATCAGCAGGTTAGGGTAGCAGGTGGACCGCCCCAAGATGGCGGCCGTAATTCGAGGGGCGCTGTGTATTATTCAGAGCAGACAAGCAGTACTCTTTGAGTTCCGGGTCAGAGGTGAACTCCTCCATCTTGTGGCTTGCTGTGCTGTGCTGTGCTGTGCTGTGCTGCCGTTTTCCTAAATTACTGAAGGATATTGTTGAATGAAGTCCAATTTACCCAGACGAAGGGTGTTCCATTGGGTGTTTTCCTTGCAACTACGTGACGGTGAGTCGTTTATTTAATGTCGGTTTTATATTATGGTAGAAATGCGGTGGCTAGGCTACACGGCACTGAGGGATGGAAGAGCTGCATGAAGCTGACACCCCACCCACAGAAAAAACTCCGTTAAATATACGGAATGGTTAGTGCTTCGCTTGTGAAGGTTTGTGCCGTTAAAATTAGCGTTTGTGCTGTTTTGGTTTTGAAGATATTAAAGAATATTTGTTAAGGTCATCCAGAATTCACCATCTCCCCATTTTGCTTCGAATCCGATCAAACTGGGCTACTTTTTTTAGTGCTTCGTTTGTGCAGGTTTGTGCCGTTAAAATTATCGTTTGTGCTTGCTTTGGTTTCGGAGATATTATGAATTTTAATTTCAACCGATGACGTCATCCCAGCCCGCCGCTTCAAAATAAAGTGCTACGGTAAATCATATGTTATTGCCGTCACTGGAAAAAACGTAAGTCTTTTTAATATATTTCTACTGATAAATCAGTAACATTACTATGAAGTTGTGTCATCTACCGAGCCTCCCCCCCCTACAGCATTCTTATAAAATGATTTATATATTCCTGCTTATTGGCAAAGATCTCTTGGGACACATGTTTTTGTTTGTTTTTTTTAGTTTCCTGACTGAGGGGAGAGGCTGAAACAGTCTCTGTGCAGGATGGCTGGGCGTCCTTAATGATATTCCTCATTTGTGTAAAAGATGTGGTCAGATCTACCGTTTGGTCTCAACACTTTTCTCAAGAAAGCAGTTATTAATTTTATATTTTTCTTTATCATGCAAGTTGTTTTAGCTGCTATTGTAAAATGTGTGTTATATTGTTTTGTACTTTATTCCTGAATAGATATTGCGATTTATTTTGTCTCATTTAAAGAACTTTACTTTAGATAGCAATGTCAAGTGACATTGCCAAAAAGGCATTTCATTTATTAGAATGTTCAACTGTTTTCATAAAGTCTATTTTTCCTAATCAGAAGGGTTTATTCTTCTTCGAGAGTATAATGTTTATAACATTTTCAAACAATAACTTGGTTATAGTTGATCTTAGTAGTCATAGTTCATTACTCCTCTGAATTAATTAGAATAGCAAACCTTTATTGCTCTACAATAGGGAGATTTGAGGGTGTCTGCACCTAACAAAAGGGCAATTAAAGTATACATGCTTATATAACGCAGAAAACATACCCAAACTAAAATCAATAACAGAAAAACTGCAAAAATAAATCACACTGGTCAGCCTATAAAGTATAACAACACTGTAAGGAACGATCTCCTAAAACGTTCCTTTGTCCACCTAAGCTAAACCTTTAATAAGGCTGAAGGACCATTCCACTTTTTATTGGCTTTATGCATGAAGTGGGAATATTGTTCAACTATGAATATATTGACTGAGATCAGCGTGGCCCACCGCGACCCGAGTCATTGGATTAGAACGGGAGAAAATTAAAAATTATTATAAAAAAAATACAAAGTACAGTAGGACAAATAGTGACTCGTGTGTATTTCACTGCTCTTTTGACTGAGGCGCTGCATCCGTGACTCCGCTCTGTAGCGTTTTTTTCTTCTAAAGCCTGCGGTGCAGGTGAGTTTTTTTTTTGGGAGAAGAACACATTTTTATCGGTAGTTGTCACTCTTTTTTCAAAAAAGATTCTTATAAACCGACACGCCACCTGATGAGAACTGTAATGAACGGCTCATCAATGCAAATCCGTGAAGCAGCGAGACCGTGAAAGGTGAACCGCAATATAGCGAGGGTTCACTATCTCTCTCTCTCTCTCTCTCTCTCTCTCTCTCTCTCTCTATATATATATATATATATATATATAATATATATATATATATATATATATATATATATATATATATATATATATATATATATATAGTGTTCAGGGTTTCCCGCAGCGCTATCTTGGCGTGGCGGCCGCCTCGCCAAACTCACGCCCCCGCCACGCCAAACGTTCCCAAAAAAAAAAAAAAAAAAAAAAAAAAAGTGTGACGTCAACACGCGCGTGCGTGAATGGCAGGGAAAAAAACCCTTGGATACCCCCCGCTCCGCGCGTCGGGCCGCGTAAAACTTGTCGTCCCCCCCCCCCCCCCCCCCCGCTCCGCGCGTCGGGCCGCGGAAAGCGTGTCGTCGCACCCCCCCCCCCCCAAACTTACGCCTCGCCTAATCAAATTCATGCGGGAAACACTGGTGTTTATTCACTGATGTCTAACAACAACTTTGTATCTCCTAGTATTAGAAAACTTACATTCTGATCAAAAATATAAACAATGTCTTTTCATCTTGCTTGTGAAAAGTTATCCCTCGAGCCCTGACATAAATAATCCCTCGATTTAAACAAAAATGAGCCGCACAGTGCTGAGGCATCATTAGTGTGTCAGCTTGAATCATCAGGATTAGGTATCAAGTCGACCGCCCCAAGGTGGCGCCCGTAATTCCTGCGCAGCGACAGTCAATGCGGGGTCTACTCTTATATTATGTCTATGGACACAACCATGTTAGCGGCTAACGCTTAGCATGTTGCTAACCGGAAGTAGCTCTAGGAAGGTCTCACCAACTTCTGCTTCACAGAGTTTGTACTTCCTTTAGTAGTTTGTAATGCCTTTAACATTTTTATTCACATATTTCATTTTTTCATGTTACATTAGTAACAAGTATTTAATCATGTTTTAATAACACCAATTTTCCATGCTGCTTGGATGCAGACCTTCTCCTGTCGACTGTTTTTTTTGGGGAGGCTTAGTTGCTAAAGGAGGCCGATCTGACACATGGCCTTTGGTGAGCTTTGGTGACATTAAGTATTGGCACCCTTTTTGAGGAACTTCCCAGTACAGGATTTGGACCAAACTAACAGAGTACAATCACCCGGTGATACTGGACACAACCATGTTAGCAGCTAACGCTTAACATGTTGCTAACCGGAAGTAGCTCTAGGAAGGTCTCACCAACTTCTGCTTCACAGAGTTTGTACTTCCTTTAGTGGTTTGTAATGCCTTTAACATTTTTATTCACATATTTCATTTTTTCATGTTACATTGAAGTATTTAATCATGTTTTAATAACACCAATTTTCCATGCTGCTTGGATGCAGACCTTCTCCTGTCGGCTGGTTTTGACGAAGACAAATCCTTTTCACACTCAGAAGATTTGATTTAAAATCCCCGAGCGATAAAAGCCTACGACCAAGGAACTCGGAAGCTTTGCCTTTGACGGTTACGCGCACCACCAGGCGGGCGCCTTCTTCAACTTCTTCAGAAGTTGAACGTTTCTAGTTATTATTATTATTTTTATTATTATAGTACCGTTAATACAGCCCGAACCGTAGGCTGTACCCCCACAAACTATATATCAAAATGTGCGTCTCGACGCCGCGATCAGGGCTTTTTGTACTTGATGCCGTTTCGACTTAAAGTTGGAACAGAATTCGCAAAAAACACTTCTTAACACTATTGACCTCTCAATAATGCTCGGCTGAGCACGACACTGGTGTTTTGGTCGGGTGGGTTAGGTGTCGGGCTGCAAAGCAGAAGATCGAAAGTTCGAATCCAAGCTTTGCCAATTTTAGAGAATTACATTTTCACCCAATATTTAATTTCCCTTTGGCTTTAAAAAACGATTTTTCAATTTAAATCAATACAGTTCACCTCATGCCTTTAACTTTGTTATTCACATATTTTATTTTTTCATGCTACATTGAAGTATTTAATCATGTTTTAATAACACCAATTTTCCATGCTGCTTCGATGCAAAACTTCTCCTGTTGGCTGTTGGCTCATTAGCAGGCTCATTTGTTGTGGTCTCTTGTCATTCACACAGAAATATAAACCGTGCCAGCCGACATGAGTTTTACAAACGGCAAAGCTTTGTCTTAAGCAGAAACGTGCCTCTACTCCGCGCTGCGTTCTCAGACCAGTGTGATGCGTTCGCGAGCGTCAGAAAGCAATGGTGCATTCAGGAGCATGGGACATTTCTAATTTACAATAATATTTTTTTTATTTTTTTTTACAAGTAACAATTAAATAACTTGAACAACTGGTATAAATGAATGATGATAAAGGAATTTATTTAACATGTTTTGGGACAGTTTGTATTCAGACGTTTTAAGAAAACATTAAAGTATTTTATGTATTGTTTAATAATGTATTTTATATTAATACTTAATCTCCTCCTTTTCCTGTATAATCCTGCCTCAAGCATTTCGCTGGCTCTCCTTATTATTGTAAACTTTGTAATGTAACGAGAGTTCAGGGACATCCTACAATCAGGCTTAGGCTACCGGAGGACATCAGGGCCAGTTTTTCTCACTCTACTGATTTCTACTGTTCTCCAGTTTTGCATTGCATTGCATTGAAATGAAAGTCACATTTCCTGCCACAGTTGTTTGCTGCTTCTCCACCGAAGCCAGGCCTGCAAGCTCTCCACCATCAGCCATCACTTATCAGTTACCCTCCTTCACTGCCTCGAATTTTAGTCATACTCAAAAACTTCTAGCTGAAAGAATAATTAATTTCATTATTATTCTGTTTAAATTATCCAGTCATATTCACTGAATTAGAACATCTTTTTAGAATGTTTTTAGTCTGAAAATGACTAGTACCTTTTGAAATTAACCTTAATGCAGGTACCAAACTTGTCCTTAAACCACAATAATTGTATTTATTTTACTACTATAATGTACTATTTTAATCTTAAATCTTATTTTTATTAGTTGGGATGGCTGCCAGCACAACAATGCATTATGTCCTCGTGACAGAAATCATCGCTAGAAAAATGCATTATCATCATTCAACAATGATTACTGAAAAAGACGTACTTCGTTCCTGCAGTTCCTATACTGTCCACGAGTGGCGCTGTGTGAGCAGACAACAAGCAGTACTCTTTGAGTTCCGGGTCAGAGGTGAACTCCTCCGTCTTGTGGCTGCTATTGCTTGCTGTGCTGTGCTGTGCTGCCGTTTTTCCTAAATTACTGAAGGATATTGTTGAATCAAGTCCAATTTACCCAGACGAAGGGTGTTCCATTGGGTGTTTTCCTTGCAACTACGTGACGGTGAGTCGTTTATTTAATGTCGGTTTTATATTATGGTAGAAATGCGGTGGCAAGGCTACACGGCACTGAGGGATGGAAGAGCTGCGTGAAGCTGACACCCCACCCACAGAAAAAACTCAGTTAAATAGACGGAATGGTTAGTGCTTCGCTTGTGCAGGTTTGTGCCGTTAAAATTACCGTTTGTGCTGTTTTGGTTTTGAAGATATTAAAGAATATTTGTTAAGGTCATCCAGAATTCACCATCTCCCCATTTTGCTTCGAATCCGATCAAACTGGGCTACTTTTTTTAGTGCTTCGTTTGTGCAGGTTTGTGCCGTTAAAATTATCGTTTGTGCTGCTTTGGTTTCGGAGATATTATGAATTTTAATTTCAACCGATGACGTCATCCCAGCCCGCCGCTTCAAAATAAAGTGCTACGGTAAATCATATGTTATTGCCGTCACTGGAAAAAACGTAAGTCTTTTTAATATATTTCTACTGATAAATCAGTAACATTACTATGAAGTTGTGTCATCTACCGAGCCTCCCCTGTCAGGTTCAAACACCTAAAACATTCATTAACAACACAAGAAGGAGAGACAACAATGAGATTGATTTTCAAATAAGCTTGCAAGGAGATCGAACGGAGATGCTTAATACAGATGTCCAAATCCGATCTGAAGCAAATCCGTCGCCCCCTCTCTATTTATTAGGAAAGGGAATCCCTGGTTCCATTTTGAATCTAAGGGGTAGGGATAAGCAAAATAACTGTGACCTTCCAGATAAAACCAAGCAGTTCACACAGTGCAGCACTCCAGATGGCTGAATAGAGTTCATAAAAACACTGATCATAGTCACAACATATTTCTCTGCTTTCTGCAGGCCTTCTGCAAATATAATAGAGAAATCTAAAACCTTAAAACTTCTTAGTAGTAAAGAGTAAATATATATGATAAATGAAATGACAATAGTAAATAACCTAAAATATGTAGACATAGTAATAATAATTCTATCACCCCCCACCCCACCCCCCCTACAGCATTCTTATAAAATGATTTATATATTCCTGCTTATTGGCAAAGATCTCTTGGGACACATGTTTTTGTTTGTTTTTTTAGTTTCCTGACTGAGGGGAGAGGCTGGAACAGTCTCTGTGCAGGATGGCCGGCGTCCTTAATGATGTTCCTCATTTGTGTAAAAAGATGTGGTCAGATCTACCGTTTGGTCTCAACACTTTTCTCAAGAAAGCAGTTATTAATTTTATATTTGTCTTTTATCATGCAAGTTGTTTTAGCTGCTATTGTAAAATGTGTGTTATATTGTTTTGTACTTTATTCCTGAATAAATATTGCGATTTATTTTGTCTCATTTAAAGAACTTTACTTTAGATAGCAATGTCAAGTGACATTGCCAAAAAAGGCATTTCATTTATTAGAATGTTCAACTGTTTTCATAAAGTCTATTTTTCCTAATCAGAAGGGTTTATTCTTCGAGAGTATAATGTTTATAACATTTTCAAACAATAACTTGGTTATAGTTGATCTTAGTAGTCATAGTTCATTACTCCTCTGAATTAATTAAAATAGCAAACCTTTATTGCTCTACAATAGGGTGATTTGGGGGTGTCTGCACCTAACAAAAGGGCAATTAAAGTATACAGGCTTATATAACGCAGAAAACATACCCAAACTAAAATCAATAACAGAAAAACTGCAAAAAATAAATCACACTGGTCAGCCTATAAAGTATAACAATATTAAAATTCATAATATCTCCGAAACCATAGTAGCACAAACGTTAATTTTAACGGCACAAAGATGCACAAACACAGCACTAAAGAAGTTGACCACTCTGGTTTGCTTTGGCTCCAGCTCAGCACCAGCAAAGGAATAACAATGTAGCGCTTTATTTTGCAGCGGCGACCTGTGGTGACGTCACCGGCCGGAATTAAAACTTATATTATCTGCGAAACCAAAGCAGCATAAACGCTAATTTTAACGGCACAAATTTGCACAAACGAAGCACTAAAGAAGTTGACCAGCTTGGTTGGATTCAAAGCAAAATGATGGGATGGTGAACTCTAGATGAACTTAACAAATATTCTTTAATATCTTCAAAACCAAAACAGCACAAACACTAATTTTAACGGCACAAATGTGCACAAACCAAGCACTAACCATTCCGTCTATTTAACTGAGTTTTTTCTGTGAGTGGGGTGTCAGCATCTGACACATGGCCTTTGGTGAGCTTTGGTGACATTAAGTATTGGCACCCTTTTTGAGGAACTTCCCAGTACAGGATTTGGACCAAACTAACAGAGTACAATCACCCGGTGATACTGGACACAACCATGTTAGCGGCTAACGCTTAGCATGTTGCTAACCGGAAGTAGCTCTAGGAAGGTCTCACCAACTTCTGCTTCACAGAGTTTGTACTTCCTTTAGTAGTTTGTAATGCCTTTATCATTTTTATTCACATATTTCATTTTTTCATGCTACATTGAAGTATTTAATCATGTTTTAATAACACCAATTTTCCATGCTGCTTGGATGCAGACCTTCTCCTGTCGGCTGGTTTTGACGAAGACAAATCCTTTTCACACTCAGAAGATTTGATTTAAAATCCCCAAGCGATAAAAGCCTACGACCAAGGAACTCGGAAGCTTTGCCTTTGACGGTTACGCGCACCACCAGGCGGGCGCCTTCTTCAACTTCTTCAGAAGTTGAACGTTTCTAGTTATTATTATTATTATTATAGTACCGTTAATACAGCCCGAACCGTAGGGTCTACCCCCACAAACTATATATCAAAACGTGCGTCTTGACGCCGCAATCAGGGCTTTTTGTACTTGACGCCGTTTCGACTTACAGTTGGAACAAAATTCGCAAAAAACACTTCTTAACACAATTGACCTCTCAATAATGCTCGGCTGAGCACGACACTGGTGTTTTGGTCGAGTGGGTTAGGTGTCGGTCTGCAAAGCAGAAGATCGAAAGTTCAAATCCAAGCTGTGCCAATTTTAGAGAATTACATTTTCACCCAATATTTCATTTCCCTTTGGCTTTAAAAAACGATTTTTCAATTTAAATCAATACAGTTCACCTCATGCCTTTAACGTTTTTATTCACATATTATATTTTTTCATGCTACATTGACGTATTTAATCATGTTTAATAACACCACTTTTCCTTGCTGCTTCGATGCAGACCTTCTCCTGTTGGCTGTTGGCTCATTAGCAGCCTCATTTGTTGTGGTCTGTTGTCATTCACACAGAACAATAAACCGTGCCAGCCCACATGAGTTTTACAAACGGCAAAGCTTTGTCTTAAGCAGAAACGTGCCTCTACTCCGCGCTGCGTTCTCAGACCAGTGTGATGCGTTCCTGAGCGTCAGAAAGCTATGTTGCATTCAGGAGTATGGGACATTTCTAATTTACAATATTTTTTTTTTTTTTACAAGTAACAATTAAATAACTTGAACAACTGGTATAAATGAATGACGATAAAGGAATTTATTTAACATGTTTTGGGACAATTTGTATTCAGACGTTTTAAGAAAACATTAAAGTATTTTATGTATTGTTTATTAATTAATTTCATATTAATACTTAATCTCCTCCTTTTCCTGTCAAATCCTGCCTCAAGCATTTCGCTGTCTCTCCTTATTATTGTAAACTTTGTAATGTAACGAGAGTTCAGTGACATCCTACAATCAGGCTTAGGCTACTGGAGGATATCAGTGCCAGTTTTTTTCACTCTACTGATTTCTACTGTTGTCCAGTTTGCATTGCATTGAAATGAAAGTCACATTTCCTGCCACACTTGTTTGCTGCTTCTCCACCGAAGCCAGGCCTGCGAGCTCTCAACCATCAGTCATCACTTATCAGTTACCCTCCTTCACTGCCTTGAATTTTAGTTATACTCAAAAACTGCTAGTTGAAAGAATAATTAATTTCATTATTATTTTCTGTTTAAATATCCAGTCATATTCACTGAATTAGAACATCTTTTTAGAATGTTTTTTAGTCTGAAAATGACAAGTACCTTTTGAAATTAACCCTAATGCAGGAACCAAACTTGTCCTTAAACCACAATAATTGTATTTATTTTACTACTATAATGTACTATTTTAATCTTAAATCTTATTTTTATTAGTTGGGATTGCTGCCAGCACAACACTGCATTATGTCCTCGTGACAGAAATCATCGCTAGAAAAATGCATTATCATCATTCAACAATGATTACAGAAAAAGACGTACTTCGTTCCTGCAGTTCCTATACTGTCCACGAGTGACGCTGTGTGAGACAACAAGCAGTACTCTTTGAGTTCCGGGTCAGAGGTGAACTCCTCCGTCTTGTGGCTGCTATTGCTTGCTGTGCTGCCGTTTTTCCTAAATTACTGAAGGATATTGTTGAATCAAGTCCAATTTACCCAGACAAAGGGTGTTCCATTGGGTGTTTTCCTTGCAACTACGTGATGGTGAGTCGTTTATTTAATGTCGGTTTTATATTTTGGTAGAAATGCGGTGGCTAGGCTACGCCACTGAGCTATATGCTACACGTATTGGCATCTTAAAAATGGTCTTATAAGCTTAAAAGATCATTCTACTATTGTTGACTTTGTGGCCGAATACAAGATATGTTCTCAAAGCGTTAAATAAGCCCTTTGATTTTTCAACATTTTGTCTTTTAGGATAATTTTAAGTTACTTTTCATTAAATTTGTCAATGGCCTATGGAAGTCTGGAGGGATGGCAGTAAAAGCCTAACAGCAGCGCGATCTCTCCTCGGCTGCAGCGCCGGTAAAGAGCTGCGTGAAGCTGACACCCCACCCACAGAAAAAACTCAGTTAAATAGACGGAATGGTTAGTGCTTCGTTTGTGCCGTTAAAATTAGCGTTTCTGCTGTTTTGGTTTTGAAGATATTAAAGAATATTTGTTAAGGTCATCCAGAGTTCACCATCTCCCCATTTTGCTTCGAATCCGATCAAACTGGGCTACTTTTTTAGTGCTTCGTTTGTGCCGTTAAAATTAACATTTGTGCTACTTTGGTTTCGGAGATATTATGAATTTTAATTTCAGCCGATGACGTCATTTCAGACCGCCGCTTCAAAATGTGCTACGTTTTTCTTTCTTTGCTGGTGCTGAGCTGGATCCGAAGCAAACCACAGTGGACTACTTTTTCAACACGCAGTGACCATTTCGAAGAAGAATGTTTTGAACATGACATGAGAGTGAGGATTTTCGGTAAGTTGATTTCTCCTCCGCTGCAGCGCCGGTGTAGGTACCAGATTGACTCGGGCTGCCAGATCGACTCGGGGCGGGGTCTGCGCTTCTCGAAGACGTCAATATATGGCAACTCATCTCAAACACACTACATTGCGCCCGCAGTCTCCATTTACAAATCAATTTTATTTTGTTAATTTATGGTTATTTATTTTCCCGTAAATTAGTCAAGGCATGAAAACTTTTAACATCATTTTGCAATGTAATTTTGCAGGATCAAAGTTACAACCTTAGAGAGATTTCATTCCTCCAATTTTTTTTTAAGTTGTGAAGGGAAACTAAACCATAAACTCATTTCATTTTTAATAAAAGTCAGCAGCCAAATTAAATTTTATCACGGCATTCATCACTTTAAAATCAAAACGTTCATTCCTCCTTTTTGTACTGATGTTGTTCTTTCTGATCACGTTTTTTTTTATTATTCCAGATGAGATTGTGATGAATTTGATTATTTTTTTATTGTGGTATTTGGTACATTGTTCAAGCTTTTGAGAAAAAAGAAACCGCTAAATTAACTTAACAAAATTGATTCGTTACAAATGCAGACCGCGGGCTCAATGTAGTTTGTTTGAGTGGCGTTGCCATAAGGTGACGTCATCGGGAGGCGCAAGGCCCATGGAGAATCTGGTGACGTCATCGGCAGGCGCATGGACAATGGCGAATTTCTTCGTAAAATTGTCCATTTACAAACGCAATCCCGCTCTCGAATAAAACCTACACCCCGCTATAATTACTTTAGTAAGTTGTCCAGACCAATTTCAATATTTTGCGCAATTGAGCAAACGTTAAACCAACTATGTATAGTGACGTCATCAGAAGGGGCAGGACCCGAGTCAATCTGGTACCTACACCGGTAAAGCCGTGCTGCAGCGGAGCGCGCGTGCACACACACACATACGCACACACACACACACACACACACGCGCGCGTATACATATAAACTGTAGGACCCGACAGAGTTTGCCCTGGAAATAAGTACGGCTGGATTCCGTCAAAAGTCCGGTTTCTGTCAAGAAACTCTTCTAAAAAAATCCATATCGCTATCAGATGATGATAGCTCCACGCAAGGACGTGAAGAGACTGTTGGAGGGGCAGGTGTTCAAAGTTAAAAGAGGGCACATGGGGCACGGATTTAAAACACGATACAGAAACATACCTTGCTATACAACCGGCTGAACTGTACCAACCCTTACTATAAAGAATGTAACATGGAATCAAGGGTGTAGGTTTGATTTGAACTTTGGTAGGGACACTATATTGGTCCAAAGCTTCATTGGTCCTACACAATATGCATGCTCCTATTTTTTTATGCTTGATTTGAGCATTAGGATGCGTTTTGCCTGTCTAAAAAGAAAAGGCAGCATTATTTGCTACATTTATACAAATTTTATAAGCACAACACACACTAGATGCTGTTTGTTTATCTTTAAAGCATCACAGGATCTGATCAATGTTGAATTGGGACTTTTTCCCACTTTGAAAAAGTTTGCATTTGAACTTACCAGCAACAGAGACAGATGGTAAATACGTGCCTATTAAACCAAATATATTCAAAATATGTCTGTTGTCTAGATATATCCTGTATTTTATTTTGAAGATATAGAAATGTGCAGAGATAAACCCCACCCTTATTCTTTTTTTAAATCTAAAACTCTGTCAGCATCATAAAACACAGCAAAATTATACATTCAAGGGACTGTAAATAAATGTATTGTATTTACTTTGCACTGGAAGAAGTGTCACTGACACTGACAGCATTTCAAATTTTAAATTCAAACTTCAACAAATGTACAACTGCACTGTTGTTACTCTTTTTAGCCCATTTCATGTAATTTATCTTAAGATTCCAAACACATTTCTTACATCATATATCTGAAGTGTAGATAACAGCTTCTCCTTACCTACATCCTGTCAGACAACTAATTATTTCCCTAACAATAGTAAGATTTCAATGTTTAAATGTGCAGTAAATCTTAATACATAAGGAGCATGGAGGACCCAATACTATACTTTAAGTAAGATTAGTGACACTAAAACTGATCTGTTACATGAGTGGTTGTCCATTTCATTATTGAAATGAGAACATATTAATATACTATTGGGATATACTAGTAAGACTATTAAAGAACAGCAGATTAATCTTTAAGATATGTAAAGGCCTATATTAAATTCATTTTTGCAACCACATCAATAGATTAAATATTTTTTTCTTTTTGTCTTATTAAAATTGGTGGGGGTGTCGGCGACGTTGGAGCGTAAACAGGGGCGTAATGCAGCCGCTGTCGGGTGAACATTATTGCACACTGATAGCGCAAAGAAAACTAAAATGATGCGGCGTGCTGCTGCTGCAGCGCATTGACTCTGGTTCTCCCGGCACCGTCTAGCGATCACCACCTCCCCTCCGCCGCTATTTAAGTAGAACAATGACCAGTGCAAAATTAAGTTCTATTTACCGAAGATGAAGTGTAGACTGCACATTCTGTTGTAGTATGATGGCTCCCACAGTCCATTGAGATTGTCTGCCTGCATCCTTTTCATGGATATTATTCATTTCTTTCTTCTTTCCTCGTCCTTTGGTAAACGACAGAAACGTACATCCGACGATTTGGAATGCCTCTGTGTGCAACCGGGAGCACAACAAGTCGTAGACATTGTTTAGATTCCAAAAATAAACTAACTAAAAGTACGTTCTAAATCACCCGTTTTGTAATGATAGTAGACGGGAACAGTTCTGCTTTTGCCTACCCGCGGGAGCCGGATGTAGCGCGGACGTCACGCATGACGTCACACGTGAACTGGTCTATAGTGCATCGTGACAAACAGAGTGTTGGGACTTGCTCAACAGCGGGTCCGCTGAGTGACATCACAAAATGGGAGGTGACAGTACTATTCTTGAACAAGATGGGTTCCTCCACATAAACATGATTAAAAGAAAATTATTCTTAACTAAAATAAACATATAATTTATTGCACAGTATGTAGTAGTTTTATATTTAAAGTACTTTCAGCAGTTTGATTTCTGATTTTGACTGGACTTCTCCTTTAAGCAGAAACGTGCCTCTACTCAGCGCTGGTTCTCAGACCAGTGTGATGCGTTCGCGAGCGTCAGAAAGCTATGGTGCATTCAGGAGAATAAGACATTTCTAGTTTACAATGAAAGGCACATAAAACCAAACACAGCCCGAACCGTAGGGTCTTCCCCCACAAACTATATATCAAAACGTGCGTCTCGATGCCGTGAAGTGTGCCATTTGTACTTCACTCCATTTCCAGTTACCATGGCAACGAAATTAGCGAAAAACCACTATTGCCTGTTTAAAGTTTGTTCTGTTTTTTTCAGTTAATAAATATGTTTATTGTCAGTATACTGATGTCTGTTTATTTGTATACATGACAATGGTAACTAGTACAAGGTTTAACATGCAAAATGTATAAACATACAAACATGTTAAAGAAAATTGAGCAAAAGGAAAACATTTACTCCTAAACAGTGCCCAAGCAACAGCAAGAACTAGATTCTTTGTGAGAATTGGCAAGAATCTATTCAATAAATTAGGAAAAGCCTCCCAATGAGAAGACTAAACACAGAGTTGGTGGATAAAGACCACCTACATACCAGGTATGGACTTATAATGTGGAGTACTCTGTGTCAGGACCCTCCAAACCAGAGTCAATGTCAGAAGTGCCTTTTTGGGGCTAAAGACAAAATAACCAAAGCTGTTGATCTGTGATCGACAGTACTCCATTGCAAAAAGTTATATATTACAATATACATGCTAAATTATGGGAAAACCACAAGGAAAGCAACTTAAAAAATCCAAATAAACAACAAATGTAACAAAACAGAAAAAGCATTGCAAGCCTCTAAGTAAACTAGGAGTTTATTTCACAAGTGCACAATGATAGAAAAAGGCTTCTTTTAAAAATGTTGCCAACTTTGGAACAGTGCTTGTAATGGTTTCATTCTAGGGCCCTGTTATAAGAATTATTATTCTGAAGTCACTATGGCCTCACACCACTCGGACAGAGGAGGCCTGGAGACCTGATGTCTGTGTATAAGATCCACTGTTTTCTGATTGCAAGGCCAAATGCTGCAGCTGCTGAGGGATACTGATTGTTTACGATAGACTGTCTTTGTTTTGTCTCATGGGAAGGCCACGGTGCAGTATTAGGGGAAGCCCGAAAAGCGAGGCAGACAGAGACAGGGCAGACAGAGACTGCAGCGGAACCGAAGGGTGCGATTACTTTCCAACTATGTGAATCTCTGCTCTGTTTCTCAATAAAATTGCTGGAACGTTATACCACCGTCTCGTCATTTAGTAAAGATGGGAACTCAGTTACTATTGTTTAATATTCCACCCAAAACTCCCACAACAATTTGGCGTAAACGAACAAGATCTCCGACCGACGAGCGAGGGAGTCCGGGGACAGGAGCTGCTTTGGCCGGCCCGGAGAGGTTATCCGGCCTCTGGTACCCCGAATGGATTTTCAAGGGACGTGGAGGAGCTCCTGGTCTCGGAGAGTCTCTGGGCGTCGGCGCGAAGATCCGAACCTTTCTTTCATGAGACGGTAAGGGGATTATTTTCCAGCTCTTTTAAAAACAAACGCAATTGGTCAAAAATGCTTGCAAGCTTTTAAATTTTAAACCCCATTTTAAAGTATACCTCAAGAAATTTTGAAATTTAAAACTGTAAACCTAAAAGGTAGTAAGTAAAAGCCGGTAGAAATAATGAATTATATTTAATCCTTAAGGCAAATAAAACAGGGTTCGCAATACCGAACGGTGACTAAGGTTTAAACATTAAACTAAAATTCAAAATTTAATTAGAATACGTTTTCAGCTGAAATACGGACTTTCCCACAAGGGGGGAGGAGTGGCAGAGTGATTTTCACCTGGAGAACAGGTGACCGGCTGAGCAGTTTGCAGCTGGTCCATTAAAGTCCTCTTGTCTTGGGTTTGTGCAAGAGGCTGTCCACTTCTGTTGTGGATGAAAGCGGCAGGGATGCTTAAGTCCTTGACTGTTGCGAAGACGTTTGCAGCTTTGATAAGTGGGGACCCCGACCATTATACCAAAAAGGCGACCATCGGATGTGAGGCCTTTCATTTAGTTGGTCGATCGTGCTAAGGACGAGTAAAAAATAATAAAAAACACAAAAAAAGGATAAAATAAATAAAAACAAACAAAAAAAAAGTCTGGATGCAGAAGAGTCCGTGTAATGGTTAAAAGGCAGATTTTCTCAGGGTCAAGCCTAGCCCCAGGGTGAGACGTTCGATTTCATGCTGAAAAACGTAGGGGCCCAGACGCATGACATGCATAAATGATTTGAAATGATTTGATTAAACATGCAGATTTCTCACATAGGGGTTATTATTATTACTATTATTTTTATTTTATTGCAGTACTGCTACTAAATAATAAAAATAAAATTAAGAGAAAAAAGAAAAGCGATAAAAACAAGGAAACGGAAACGAAACTAAAAAGGCGTTGCACCGGGGAAGCGTTTACGTGGGGACCGATTAGGCACTTCCGTTGTGGATAAAATTGGTCTAAACTGCTAATAGCGACGTATAACTTTCAAAAATGGGTAAGTGTCCAAGTGTCTGCGAGACACAGAGTTGTATCCTTGCGGGACTGAAGCGTAAAACCGCGTGTGGACGAAGCATCGGGGGGTCGTAACCAGCGCACGCTCTCCACCTTTTAAACTAAGCGGGAACTTAGCGCGTTGAAAACATCTTTCGGCGTTGACGTTTAAAAATTATGAAAAACATAGAACTATTTAAGATGGTGAAAAAGCAGGCCTGCACGTGTTTGTCTGTCTGAATGTCATCGTTTGTATGTAACTGTACGTATGTATGTATCTATGTAACTAAACGTTCATTCTGTGTGAATTAATTCGGGGTAAAGGTAATGTTCATGGTTTCAGAATGTTCATTTGTTTTGGGAGAACTGCAGCTCCGTAATTCAAATGACATTTTAAGCATGGACTATGTTAACAATAGAGGTACAGTAAAAGAGAGATTTAAATAACAAAGTTTGTTTTTTAACATTAAATATCAGGACCAAATTAAATTGATACACGGAGAGATTAACATGGCTTGAACGGAAATATTTCAGCTTTGTTAGAAATTGGAAATAAGCTTTACATAAGCTTGTTAAGTTTACTGTTTTACAAATTTAGGCTGAGATCCTATCACTTGTTTTTTAGCCCTAAAGTAATTGAAAATTACTGAGATCTCATTGCTTATAATAATAATGATTTATCACAAACCAGTCCAGTTGAAAGAAGTTTAGATATACAAGATTTTTGATTTAAATAGATGAGGGAAACTGTGCTTTGAACAAACTGTATGGAACTAAATATGGTTGCTTTTCTAAGGTTTTTCTATTCATTTATTTTATTTATTTTTTACTTGGAATTTGAATGCAACTAATGAGAAATTTTGAGAAGCGTCAAAATATCAGAAGGCCACGTTACACGCGTCATCAGTTACGAAATCATCTGATATTATTAGTTATGCTGAGCTGAGGCGATCCTCAGAGGGACAGTATAACCTGAGAAGGACAATAGATATGATAAACAAATCTGACCATGATTTAAACATCTGAATGTTTATGGCGATGCTGGGTCTGTGTTTTCTGGCCTGGGGCACGAAAACTATGTCAGAGGGAAAAAATAAAATAAAGCCAGCTTCTGTAGGGGTTAAATTCTAATTCTAATCTTGGTTTGTTTTGGGTAGCCTTCTCAATGTGCTGAATTATGGGGAAAACTCTTATCATTTATAGAGAAACACTAGAAGCTCAAAAAACTAAAAGGGAACAATCATTTAAAGTTTCACCCTTGACCAATTAGGTTTGATAAGGTATATATGAATAAAAGTATTACTAACAGCAAATACACATGGTCAAAGGACCAGAAGTATATCAAAAAGGTTTGTAATAAGTCAAAAACCTATGTCATATTGGAAAAGACATAATTGTGCTCCTTGGAAAACAATTTTGTTTTAATTTTGTTTGGTTAATTTCTTTCGTTTTTTTGTTTTCTTTCTTTTGGAGGTGTTTTGAACAGAGTTTCAAAGGAAAGGGGAAGAATAGAAACCTTCCCAGGATCAGAGAAAAAAAAGGGGAAAACATCACGTTAAAGGGACGCTAAGGGGACCAGGGTTTTAACTGCATGCTATTAACACTCTTGTTTTTCTCTGAGTTATTGCTTTCAGATTAAAGGAGACGCCACCTTTCTGCTAATAGAAGACTCTGAAAAGACAGTGCTAGCAGTGCGGTAAGGAGTAATAATCAGATTTGGACACTAAATTATACTTAGTTTTAACCAAGTTATGCCAGATCTTCCAGCAGGAAAGGTGGTGTCTTAAAAATGTTTGTTGCTTTCTGCTATTAACAGCTCTATCTTTCTGCTTCTTTTCTTTGCAAAGAAACCTGGTCAATATGATAGGATTGTGCTAACATAGAGATTTAGTCTCATTTTAGGCATTCTCAGATGCGAGAGAATGCAGAAACAGTGCCACAGTGCCATGGGGGCTGATCCTTGGGACAAGGACTAAAGGTGATGTCATTGACTTCAGCTTGATCCAGTTTTGAGTTTTATTTTGTCAGAGACAAAGTTTGATTTATTTTTTTTATCCTTTTGTTTCTTTTATGTTTGTCATGTTAGAGGGAACACTGTAGTTAAAATGTTTGTGACTGTTTTGCTGTAATTTCTTTTCAACCTATGGAGCGTTTTCTTTGGCAAAAAATGCTGGCAGAATTCATTCTGTTTGCAGGCGTGAGGACTGGAGGATGGACTCTTGAAGGGAAGGAGAATGTTGGGCTGCTGAATTTAGACATTGGACTGGAAAAGGACATTGAAGGACTATGACTGAGGCATCGGACAACCTTCGACAACAAACACAGATGAGTTCTGCAGACACGACTTCATGCATTTCACTTCAGATTTTGTTGTACACAATTAAAACAAAACACACATTACGAAACACATTAGGATTATGTAAAGGTGGAAAACTTTTAAAGAAGTAACTTGATGGAATCATAGAGCAACTTAATAAATTAAGTGGGTATTATATCAACAGTTAAATAAATAAATACATTAATTAGTTTTCACTATATAAGTAGAGTGATGTGAACTTTTAAATAGCATTTTATTTAATAAACATCTTAGTGTAAGCTGATTTCTGCTACTCTGGCAGGCATCAATAAAACGCAAAGAAAAGGTTACTGGCTAAAATGGATAATGTTGCAATAAAATTAGCATAATGACACATCCTACTAACTAACATGGGTAAATTTAGGATTAAAGCATCAGGGTACAATGGTTACAATATTTATGGAGATTTAATATCTTTCAACTAGAACACAAATAACTCAAAAGTCTTTTTAACAACCCGTTAACCTGACAGCTTTTAGATCAGGATAATTTAATGGTTATAGTCTTACATACAGAAAATAAGTAAGATTATTTTAATTAGTTTAGATTATGGGGACATTTTGGATCTGGTCAGGATGGTTGGGGGGCTGTGATGATAAAAGGGTAACAGCTTGAAGGTGATATCAATGAATGAAGGTTTTCTCTGAGGAACATTAAAGCAGCAAAGACACCCCACATTGGAACTCCTGTTTTGAACGGGACATAAGGTGAGATCCTTACAATGAGAGACGTTCCACACAGGGGGGGTGTGGAGACCCCTGGGGCATGGCACCCAGGACGAGCTGTTGTGGACTTGACACAGCTGGTGGAACCAGAGAGACGACGAGGTGGTCCCACAGGTTACCTGACACCTAACACTGACTGTAAAGGGTTCTGGGTTTTCAGGGTTGCTGAAAACAGAACGCTTCAGAGAACCTCAACCCTTCCTGACCAGGCACTCAGAATACGTAGATCATAGATCAGATTGCAGAGGCCTAGACAAATAGGAATGCAGAGACGCGTTCATCCAACAACTTCTTAATCAAAGTCCTTAATCCTCAGTTTAAGAAAATAAATAAATAAAAAATGACAATGTACACAATGTAAGGTTTACTTTATTTTAGGATTAATTTGGGAACTAATTCTGATTTGCTTAAGTAGCTTTAGTTGTTCTACAATGTTAGAGCGTTTTCAAAAGCTCCTGTTCTCTCTCATTGCTTTGTTTGTAGAACCATGGCGTCCTTGAACAGTAACAGCATGGTGTAAATATTTTGTCTTTTCGGTGCAGAACAGCACCTCACTTTAAAAAAAAAAAAAAAAAAAAGGGAGAGAGGGAAAAGGCTTTCACATGGAAAGGCTTTCTTTTTCTCAGTTGGGTTTTCAAAATAAATGGGAAATGACATGAAACGAATATGTTGATGAAATTATGTTGCAGAGAACTTCAACTGTCAGACAACAACAGTTAAGACACACATTAAAAGCATTCTGTTAAGAATTATTATGAATTTACTGCATATACATTTGAACTTAAAGATTACTATTTTAATTAATAATTAAATTGCAGAATTCTGAAAGCTAAATAATTGTGCACAGAAATATCTTGAATGTGAAAGTGCTTGGAGGATGTTTTAATAAATGACACATGAAAGGGGTTTTGATAAGAACACTAATTACACCTTGTTTCTGTTCTCCAGTGGAAACAAGGACTCGTGTCTGCAGACCATCTTCACAAAGTGTTTTATTAGAGAGAAATGCAAAATAAAATGCTCAGTGCCCATCCAGAACTGAACACTTATTACCATCCAGCTCAATCGTCCAGCCTGCGTGGAGGAACCAGAAGAGGACTGGGGATGAACAAGCCAGAGAACTCTGATTCCTTATTCTTCAACGGGAGGAGTTGCCTGAAGAGACCCTAAGCGCGATTAGATTATTTTCTGCCTTGTGCCTGAATGGCCTGAAGGCTTCTTTAACTTTGCGTTCTTGACGTTTAGGACTCTTCTCATATTGTGTTGCTGTTTGTTTAACTGCTCTGTTCCACTGACTCACATGTTTGATTTTTTTTGTGTTATGAGATCTACACTTTAATATTACATCATGTTGATCAATATGGTTTTATGGTAAAAATGGAAACTGTTTGCTTCAGACACACAAGGATCTATGGTTTATGCACCTTTTGATTTGATATAGGAAGAACCAGGATCGGATTGGCTCTAAAGATCCTTTAATATTAGCTGGTAATGATAACACTTAGATTCAATACAGGGTTTTCAGGCTCAGATTGGCCGAGAGCAGATCTCCCTGGGAGGGGGGCTTGCCAGTTTTTACTGCCCCCTAGGGGTAGCGTTTTCTGGCATTTCCCCTGCCCGCACTGAACCTCTCCTGCCTTTGCTCCTGGTGTTGTAAGTTTGGAGTGGTGGATTATTGTCCATCGTAGGGGTGAGTGGAGAAAGGAGTTGGAGGGTATTCAGGGTGGGTCAGAGTAGACGGATTCGACCTTGGTTACTGAACAGGGTTTAGCTTACCATAGTCTAATGTAATTTTAAAATAATGTGCGCATAGGTACCTAAAACAGGCCTTACTTAATTAGATGAATCCTAAATTGTAGATGAAAGCTAAATCTTGGATCTTGTGTGTTAAAGCTCTATGAAGCATTCATGTTGATCTGTATTAAAAGTTCCAGCACTACCCGGTTCCAACATGGGAACCCTTTGGGTCCCACTTCACGAGTTTACAGAAATGGTTCCTCTGTGCTTTGTTCACATTTTCAAGTGATGGGTCATCTTGTTTTGTCTTGATGCTGACGACGCCATCATCAAAAAAAAAAAAAAAAAAAGAGAGGAATGTTATAAGAATTATTATTCTGAAGTCACTATGGCCTCACACCACTCGGACAGAGGAGGCCTGGAGACCTGATGTCTGTGTATAAGATCCACTGTTTTCTGATTGCAAGGCCAAATGCTGCAGCTGCTGAGGGATACTGATTGTTTACGATAGACTGTCTTTGTTTTGTCTCATGGGAAGGCCACGGTGCAGTATTAGGGGAAGCCCGAAAAGCGAGGCAGACAGAGACAGGGCAGACAGAGACTGCAGCGGAACCGAAGGGTGCGATTACTTTCCAACTATGTGAATCTCTGCTCTGTTTCTCAATAAAATTGCTGGAACGTTATACCACCGTCTCGTCATTTAGTAAAGATGGGAACTCAGTTACTATTGTTTAATATTCCACCCAAAACTCCCACAACAGGCCCCACAATTCCTAGCAATGCAAGGGAGAACCACCCATGCAGATAAAGACAGCAAACATTGAAAATGGAAACATAAGCTTGTTGTTGCTAAGTATCTGGTTGCTACAACTTCCAGAAGGTGTAGGTTTTGTTTGTGTCACATTAACATATTTAAATATTATGTTGAGCACACCTTTTTGTTATATGTTACCCATAAACACATTGAATCTGGTACAGAAATGTCCAGTGCTGAAATGGCTGCAGACTTTCCGGGCTGGGCTCTATAGTCACCACAGGTGCTGTCCAGTGCCTAATCCAATGAGACTCTGAGTGCTAATGGAGGTAAGGCCCTGTCTTAAGTTTTGACCCGTGGCAAAAGGTTAAATACAAAAATATTGGAAAATCTTGGGGTATTTGTCTTACCTTCCACAGTGACAGCACACTGATTCAATTGGTTTTAGTGTCTTCCCTGTGTTGTATTCTGATGTTTCTTTAATGACAACAGTTTACATAGAAGACAGACATTTTGCCTTCCTGCACACAAATCTTTTTTCAAACACTTGTATCAAACCTCTGCTTAAGAAGAACCTCTAAAAACATTTGATTTAAAATCCCCAAGCAATAAAAGCCTACAACCAAGGATAATTTTTAAACAACCAAAGATATTTGAAATAAGCAGCATTCGATCTGAACAGCTTACAATTTCCTTTCCACCACATACAGAGAGAGACACATTTATAATTCTTACAAGCTCTTAACAGATATACCTTACACCCTACAAAAGCTCAGCCTAACCAACACTCAGAAGCTTTGCCTTTAACGGTTACGCACACCACCAGGCGGGCGCCTTCTTCAACTTCTTCAGAAGTTGAACGTTTCTAGTTAGGCGCCCGCCTATGCATTGAAAATGCATGGCGGAGGCCTTATGTTATGCACCTAATAAGGGTTTCTTTATTATTATTAGGCGCCCGCCTATGCATTGAAAATGCATGGCGGAGGCCTTATGTTATGCACCTAATAAGGGTTTCTTTATTATTATCATTATTATTATTATAGTACCGTTAATACAGCCCGAACCGTAGGGTCTACCCCCACAAACTATATATCAAAACGTGCGTCTCGACGCCGCGATCAGGGCTTTTTGTACTTGATGCCGTTTCGACTTACAGTTGGAACAAAATTCGCAAAAAACACTTCTTAACACAATTGACCTCTCAATAATCCTCGGCTGAGCACGACACTGGTGTTTTGGTCGAGTGGGTTAGGTGTCGGGCTGCAAAGCAGAAGATCGAAAGTTCAAATCCAAGCTGTGCCAATTTTAGAGAATTACATTTTCACCCAATATTTCATTTCCCTTTGGCTTTAAAAAACGATTTTTCAATTTAAATCAATACAGTTCACCTCATGCCTTTAACTTTTTTATTCACATATTTTATTTTTTCATGCTACATTGACGTATTTAATCATGTTTAATAACACCAATTTTCCATGCTGCTTCGATGCAGACCTTCTCCTGTTGGCTCATTAGCAGCCTCATTTGTTGTGGTCTGTTGTCATTCACAGAACAATAAACCGTGCCAGCCGACATGAGTTTTACAAACGGCAAAGCTTTGTCTTAAGCAGAAACGTGCCTCTACTCCGCGCTGCGTTCTCAGACCAGTGTGATGCGTTCGCGAGCGTCAGAAAGCTATGTTGCATTCAGGAGCATGGGACATTTCTAATTTACAATATTTTTTTTTTTACAAGTAACAATTAAATAACTTGAACAACTGGTATAAATGAATGATGATAAAGGAATTTATTTAACATGTTTTGGGACAATTTGTATTCAGACGTTTTAAGAAAACATTAAAGTATTTTATGTATTGTTTATTAATTAATTTCATATTAATACTTAATCTCCTCCTTTTCCTGTCAAATCCTGCCTCAAGCATTTCGCTGTCTCTCCTTATTATTGTAAACTTTGTAATGTAACGAGAGTTCAGTGACATCCTACAATCAGGCTTAGGCTACTGGAGGATATCAGTGCCAGTTTTTCTCACTCTACTAATTTCTACTGTTGTCCAGTTTGAATTAGAACATCTTTTTAGAATGTTTTTTAGTCTGAAAATGACAAGTACCTTTTGAAATTAACCCTAATGCAGGAACCAAACTTGTCCTTAAACCACAATAATTGTATTTATTTTACTACTATAATGTACTATTTTAATCTTAAATCTTATTTTTATTAGTTGGGATGGCTGCCAGCACAACACTGCATTATGTCCTCGTGACAGAAATCATCGCTAGAAAAATGCATTATCATCATTCAACAATGATTACTGAAAAAGACTTACTTCGTTCCTGCAGTTCCTATACTGTCCACGAGTGGCGCTGTGTGAGACAACAAGCAGTACTCTTTGAGTTCCGGGTCAGAGGTGAACTCCTCCGTCTTGTGGCTGCTATTGCTTGCTGTGCTGCCGTTTTTCCTAAATTACTGAAGGATATTGTTGAATCAAGTCCAATTTACCCAGACGAAGGGTGTTCCATTGGGTGTTTTCCTTGCAACTACGTGATGGTGAGTCGTTTATTTAATGTCGGTTTTATATTTTGGTAGAAATGCGGTGGCTAGGCTACGCCACTGAGCTATATGCTACACGTATTGGCATCTTAAAAATGGTCTTATAAGCTTAAAAGATCATTCTACTATTGTTGACTTTGTGGCCGAATACAATATATGTTCTCAAAGCGTTAAATAAGCCCTTTGATTTTTCAACATTTTGTCTTTTAGGATAATTTTAAGTTACTTTTCATTAAATTTGTCAATGGCCTATGGAAGTCTGGAGGGATGGCAGTAAAAGCCTAACAGCAGCGCGATCTCTCCTCGGCTGTAGCGCCGGTAAAGAGCTGCGTGAAGCTGACACCCCACCCACAGAAAAAACTCAGTTAAATAGACGGAATGGTTAGTGCTTCGTTTGTGCCGTTAAAATTAGCGTTTCT
This sequence comes from Fundulus heteroclitus, assembly GCF_011125445.2. NCBI lineage: Eukaryota > Metazoa > Chordata > Actinopteri > Cyprinodontiformes > Fundulidae > Fundulus > Fundulus heteroclitus. Next base: position 93,274 of record NW_023396782.1, on the reverse strand, counting down.
GCTGTTTTGGTTTTGAAGATATTAAAGAATATTTGTTAAGGTCATCCAGAGTTCACCATCTCCCCATTTTGCTTCGAATCCGATTAAACTGGGCTACTTTTTTAGTGCTTCGTTTGTGCCGTTAAAATTAACATTTGTGCTACTTTGGTTTCGGAGATATTATGAATTTTAATTTCAGCCAATGACGTCATTTCAGACCGCCGCTTCAAAATGTGCTACGTTTTTCTTTCTTTGCTGGTGCTGAGCTGGATCCGAAGCAAACCACAGTGGACTACTTTTTCAACACGCAGTGACCATTTCGAAGAAGAATGTTTTGAACATGACATGAGAGTGAGGATTTTCGGTAAGTTGATTTCTCCTCCGCTGCAGCGCCGGTGTAGGTACCAGATTGACTCGGGCTGCCAGATCGACTCGGGGCGGGGTCTGCGCTTCTCGAAGACGTCAATATATGGCAACTCATCTCAAACACACTACATTGCGCCCGCAGTCTCCATTTACAAATCAATTTTATTTTGTTAATTTATGGTTATTTATTTTCCCGTAAATTAGTCAAGGCATGAAAACTTTTAACATCATTTTGCAATGTAATTTTGCAAGATCAAAGTTACAACCTTAGAGAGATTTCATTCCTCCAATTTTTTTTAAGTTGTGAATGGAAACTAAACCATAAACTCATTTCATTTTTAATAAAAGTCAGCAGCCAAATTAAATTTTATCACGGCATTCATCACTTTAAAATCAAAACGTTCATTCCTCCTTTTTGTACTGATGTTGTTCTTTCTGATCACGTTTTTTTTTTATTATTCCAGATGAGATTGTGATGAATTTGATTATTTTTTTATTGTGGTATTTGGTACATTGTTCAAGCTTTTGAGAAAAAAGAAACCGCTAAATTAACTTAACAAAATTGATTCGTTACAAATGCAGACCGCGGGCTCAATGTAGTTTGTTTGAGTGGCGTTGCCATAAGGTGACGTCATCGGGAGGCGCAAGGCCCACGGAGAATCTGGTGACGTCATCGGCAGGCGCATGGACAATGGCGAATTTCTTCGTAAAATTGTCCATTTACAAACGCAATCCCACTCTCGAATAAAACCTACACCCCGCTATAATTACTTTAGTAAGTTGTCCAGACCAATTTCAATATTTTGCGCAATTGAGCAAACGTTAAACCAACTATGTATAGTAACGTCATCAGAAGGGGCAGGACCCGAGTCAATCTGGTAGCCCGAGTCAATCTGGTACCTACACCGGTAAAGCCGTGCTGCAGCGGAGCGCGCGCACACACACACACACACACATACGCACACACACACACACACACACACACACGCGCGCATACATATAAACTGTAGGACCCGACAGAGTTTGCCCTGGAAATAAGTATGGCTGGATTCCGTCAAAAGTCCGGTTTCTGTCAAGAAACTCTTCTAAAAAAATCCATATCGCTATCAGATGATAGCTCCACGCAAGGACGTGAAGAGACTGTTGGAGGGGCAGGTGCTCAAAGTTAAAAGAGGGAACATGGGGCACGGATTTAAAACACGATACAGAAACATACCTTGCTATACAACCGGCTAAACTGTACCAACCCTTACTATAAAGAATGTAACATGGAATCAAGGGCGTAGGTTTGATTTGAACTTTGGTAGGGACACTATTGGTCCAAAGCTTCATTGGTCCTACACAATATGCATGCTCCTATTTTTTGATGCTTGATTTGAGCATTAGGATGCGTTTTGCCTGTCTAAAAAGAAAAGGCAGCATTATTTACTACATTTATACAAATTTTATAAGCACAACACACACTAGATGCTGTTTGTTTATCTTTAAAGCATCACAGGATCTGATCAATGTTGAATTGGGACTTTTTCCCACTTTGAAAAAGTTTGCATTTGAACTTACCAGCAACAGAGACAGATGGTAAATATGTGCCTATTAAACCAAATATATTCAAAATATGTCTGTTGTCTAGATATATCCTGTATTTTATTTTGAAGATATAGAAATGTGCAGAGATAAACCCCACCCTTATTCTTCTTTTAAATCTAAGAAACTCTGTCAGCATCATAAAACACAGCAAAATTATACATTCAAGGGACTGCAAATAAATGTATTGTATTTACTTTGCACTGGAAGTAGAAGTGTCACTGACACTGACAGCATTTCAAATTTTAAATTCAAACTTCAACAAATGTACAACTGCACTGTAGTTACTCTTTTTAGCCCATTTCATGTAATTTATCTTAACATTCCAAACACATTTCTTACATCATATATCTGAAGTGTAGATAACAGCTTCTCCTTACCTACATCCTCTCAGACAACTAATTATTTCCCTAACAATAGTGAGATTTCAATGTTTAAATGTGCAGTAAATCTTAATACATAAGGAGCATGGAGGACCCAATACTGTACTTTAAGTAAGATTAGTGACACCAAGACTGAGTTGTCACATGAGTGGTTGTCCATTTCATTATTGAAATGAGAACATATTAATATACTATTGGGATATACTAGTAAGACTATTAAAGAACAGCAGATTAATCTTTAAGATATGTAAAGGCCTATATTAAATTAATTTTGCAACCACATCAATAGATTAAATAATTTTTTCTTTTTGTCTTATTAAAATTGGTGGGGGTGTCGGCGACGTTGCAGCGTAAACAGGGGCGTAATGCAGCCGCTGTCGGGTGAACATTATTGCACACTGATAGCGCAAAGAAAACTAAAATGATGCGGCGTGCTGCTGCTGCAGCACATTGACTCTGCTTCTCCCGGCACCGTCTAGCGATCACCACCTCCCCTCCGCCGCTATTTAAGTAGAACAATGACCAGTGCAAAATTAAGTTCTATTTACCGAAGATGAAGTGTAGACTGCACATTCTGTTGTAGTATGATGGCTCCCACAGTCCATTGAGATTGTCTGCCTGCATCCTTTTTATGGATATTATTAATTTCTTTCTTCTTTCCTCGTCCTTTGGTAAATGACAGAAACGTACATCCGACGATTTGGAATGCCTCTGTGTGCAACCGGGAGCACAACAAGTCGTAGACATTGTTTAGATTCCAAAAATAAACTAACTAAAAGTACGCTCTAAACACCGGTTTTAGTAGACGGGAACAGTTCTGCTTTTGCCTACCCGCGGTACCCGGCTGTAGCGCGGACGTCACGCATGACGTCACACGTGAACTGGTCTATAGTGCATCGTGACAAACAGAGCGTTGGGACTTGCTCAACAGCGGGTCCGCTGAGTGACATCACAAAATGGGAGGTGACGTTCCAGAATAGTACTAAGATGGGTTCCTCCACATAAACATGATTAAAAGAAAATTATCCTTAACTAAAAAAACATATAATTTATTGCACAGTATGTAGTAGTTTTATATTTAAAGTACTTTCAGCAGTTTGATTTCTGATTTTGACCGGACTTCTCCTTTAAGCAGAAACGTGCCTCTACTCAGCGCTGGTTCTCAGACCAGTGTGATGCGTTCGCGAGCGTCAGAAAGCTATGGTGCATTCAGGAGAATAAGACATTTCTAATTTACAAGGAAAGGCACATAAAACCAAACACAGCCCGAACCGTAGGGTCTACCCCCACAAACTATATATCAAAACGTGCGTCTCGATGCCGTGAAGTGTGCTATTTGTACTTCACTCCATTTCCAGTTACCATGGCAACGAAATTAGCGAAAAACCACTATTGCCTGTTTAAAGTTTGTTCTGTTTTTTTCAGTTAATAAATATGTTTATGTCAATGTCAGAAGTGCCTTTTTGGGGCTAAAGACAAAATAACCAAAGCTGTTGATCTGTGATCGACAGTACTCCATTGCAAAAAGTTATATATTACAATATACATGCTAAATTATGGTAAAACCACAAGGAAAGCAACTTAAAAAATCCAAATAAACAACAAATGTAACAAAACAGAAAAAGCAGTGCAAGCCTCTAAGTAAACAAGGAGTTTATTTCACAAGTGCACAATGATAGAAAAAGGCTTCTTTTAAAAATGTTGCCAACTTTGGAACAGTGCTTGTAATGGTTTCATTCTAGGGCCCCACAATTCCTAGCAATGCAAGGGAGAACCACCCATGCAGATAAAGACAGCAAACATTGAAAATGGAAACATAAGCTTGTTGTTGCTAAGTATCTGGTTGATACAACTTCCAGAAGGTGTAGGTTTTGTTTGTGTCACATTAACATATTTAAATATGTTGAGCACACCTTTTTGTTATATGTTACCCATAAACACATTGAATCTGGTACAGAAATGTCCAGTGCTGAAATGGCTGCAGACTTTCCGGGCTGGGCTCTATAGTCACCACAGGTGCTGTCCAGTGCCTAATCCAATGAGACTCTGAGTGCTAATGGAGGTAAGGCCCTGTCTTAAGTTTTGACCCGTGGCAAAAGGTTAACACTAGCATTACCAGGGTTTTCGACCTCCCCCCCTGAAGTCCCGAAAGAGGGTCAAAAGACCCTGAGTCCAAACTGACGACTCTGGTGGCTCAAATTAGCATCATGTGTTCAATTGTAAATGTGGCCATTGCCTGAGGAATCAGCAGGGGGGGGAGGAGAGCCGAACTCACAAAAGCATTCCACCCTTCTGTATTGTCAGGCCAGAAGGTACGTGTGAATAGTCCATGTTGGGGGTGGGTGTGATCTATGATGGAGGCAGCTCTACAGTAGAAAACTAACCAGATTGTGTTGCTCCACCTCAAAAAAATCATGCTAAAGGTGTAGCAAAAGAGATCTGGGAGACTTTGCACATGCAAATTTGCATGCAACCTTTTGTGCTGTGGAGGATAAATAGGTGACTGCTTCATCTATTTAGTTCACAAGAAACAAAATGCAGAAGAGGTTCACCGCTCAGGAGGCATTGGAACTGATTCTGAGCAGTGCCAGCCCTTGTGATTCAGATGGAGAAGATATAGACCTTCAACCGGATTCGGACTCTGAGCTGTCTTCAGGTTAGATTTCTCAACCTACCTATTTTATTTTCCTGACTATTTTTTTTTATTTAGAACCAAACCAAAAGTTAATTTGAAATTGTTTATCTTGCAGATGAGGAGACTCTCCCTCTACCAAAAAAGAGAGCTCGTTTGGGGAGTGAGCCGTCAGAGACCGCGAAAGATGGCACAGTGTGGCGTGAAGAACAAGTGGGGACACATCTCCATTTCACTCCAATAGAACCGTACGCCACAGATGGAGAGCCAAGCGCTAAGGCCAGACGAAGTATCCGGAGTCGCCTTCAGAGCTTCCTCTGTTTTATCACTCTTGACATGCTTCGTAGCATTCGAGAATGGACTACTCAACATGCACGTCACACGGAGCAGCTGGATTGGTTCATGGATCTCCCGGAACTAATGGCATTTATTTCAGTCATTATCTTGCGGGGGGTGACCAAGGTTCCATCACTATGTGACAGCTGGTCAGCAAACCTGGGAAACCCAAGGATCATTGAAACTATGGCCAGAAACCGCTTCCAAGACATCATGCGACACCTACGCTTTGATGACATGTTTACACGCAGTGAGCGAGCGGAGACCGATAAGTTTGCTGCAATCTCCGATGTTTGGGGATCGTTTGTCACTAACTGCATCGCATCCTACAACCCTGGTCGACACATCACTATTGATGAACAACTTTTTCCATCAAAGACTCGCTGCTGTTTCCTGCAATACATTGCAACAAAACCGGACAAGTTTGGCATCAAGTTTTGGGTGGCTTGTGACTTGAAATCAAAGTACATCTGTAATGTCTTCCCATATCTTGGCAAGGACCCCAGTCGTCCCAGTGGGGAGAGACTGTCCGAGACTGTAGTGATGAGGCTGATGGAACCGTTCATGGACAAGGGCAGAACTGTAACCACAGACAATTTCTTTACATCACTGTCACTTGCACAACGACTGCTTAGCCAGAAAACCACTATCCTCGGCACAGTCAACAAGAGACGACGGGAAATTCCTCAATCCGCTAGACAGATGGATCGCACTGAATTCACCACTCAGGTGTTTTCAACCACTGGTGCCACGCTGACGGTGTATGCGCCCAAACGGAAGAAGGCCGTTTATGTTCTCAGCAGCATGCACAGCGTGGTTGAGACTGAGGATACCACCAAAAGGAAGCCAAACACGGTCACACAATACAACAAAACAAAGTGCGGTGTGGATGTGATGGACCAAATGGTGCGGGAGTACAGCGTGCGTGCAGGAACACGGAGATGGCCAGTTGCCGTGTTCTACAACATGATTGACATGGCAGCACTGAATGCACATGTGCTTTATCAGGCATGCATTGGGGTGCAGGAGAGACGGGTGGACTTCCTGTTTGAGCTTGCCAAAGAGTTGGGTAACTCTCATGTGAGTGAGAAGAAGGCACACAAGGAGAAGCTGCTTCGGCAACAACCTTCCACACCCAGCTCAGGCAAAAGGGCAAAGTGTCAGGTCAACCATCGATGCAGGAACAACTGTGCAACTGTGAGATGCGTTGACTGCTACAAATACACATGTGGCAAATGCACCAGGGTCATACCTTGGCAGTGCCAGGTATGTTCCGACAGTGCAGACAGACTGCTAAATGAGTGCTGAAATGCCAGTCACACAAGGACATGCCACTCACACACACGCAGCCCCCCACTGTGCCTAGTGTAAATATGTGTGGAATTGTTTTATTTCTTGTATTTTTTGTATTGTTTTTAATGACAAAAATAAAAAGCATTCAAACAAATAACTGTTGTTCTTTTGTATATTTCTCATGCTGGAATTTCAGTCCTCTTGACTTAGACACAAATACTTCTGGTCATTGCTCACAGCTGTAACTGGCTGTAAAATATATCTCCATAAAAAATATTAAAATTAATTCATTGTGCTTTTTTGCTAAAATAAAACTAAGCTAAATATAATATATATAATCTTTATATTGTAAAATACAATATACTGAATAGAACTAACTAGACAGTTAGTAGGGAGTTAAGCTTCCCCCTTCCTTTGCTGCACCAGTAATGGCCTTATTTACAGAACAAAAGCGCCGGTTCACAATTGCTTATAGGATGCTAATTAAAATCCTTCAGGTCAGTTGACCCGTCTCTGGGCTCCAAAGGTAGAAATGTTAAATGACCCTTCTCTGGTAATTCTAGTGTTAAATACTAAAATATTGGAAAATCTTGGGGTATTTGTCTTACCTTCCACAGTGTCAGCACACTGATTCAATTGGTTTTAGTGTCTTCCCTGTGTTGTATTCTGATGTTTCTTTAATGACAACAGTTTACATAGAAGACAGACATTTTGCCTTCCTGCACACAAATCTTTTTTCAAACACTTGTATCAAACCTCTGCTTAAGAAGAACCTCTAAAAACATTTGATTTAAAATCCCCAAGCAATAAAAGCCTACAACCAAGGATAATTTTTAAACAACCAAAGATATTTGAAATAAGCAGCATTCGATCTGAACAGCTTACAATTTCCTTTCCACCACATACAGAGAGAGACACATTTATAATTCTTACAAGCTCTTAACAGATATACCTTACACCCTACAAAAGCTCAGCCTAACCAACACTCAGAAGCTTTGCCTTTAACGGTTACGCACACCACCAGGCGGGTGCCTTCTTCAACTTCTTCAGAAGTTGAACGTTTCTAGTTAGGCGCCCGCCTATGCATTGAAAATGCATGGCGGAGGCCTTATGCTATGCACCTAATAAGGGTTTCTTTATTATTATTAGGCGCCCGCCTATGCATTGAAAATGCATGGCGGAGGCCTTATGTTATGCACCTAATAAGGGTTTCTTTATTATTATTATTATTATTATTATTATTATTATTATTATAGTACCGTTAATACAGCCCGAACCGCAGGGTCTACCCCCACAAACTATATATCAAAACGTGCGTCTCGACGCCGCGATCAGGGCTTTTTGTACTTGACGCCATTTCGACTTACAGTTGGAACAAAATTCGCAAAAAACACTTCTTAACACAATTGACCTCTCAATAATCCTCGGCTGAGCACGACACTGGTGTTTTGGTCGAGTGGGTTAGGTGTCGGGCTGCAAAGCAGAAGATCGAAAGTTCGAATCCAAGCTGTGCCAATTTCAGAGAATTACATTTTCACCCAATATTTCATTTCCCTTTGGCTTTAAAAAACGATTTTTTCATTTAAATCATTAGCCAGATTAATTTATTCAGCATATATCTTAAATATACCAAATACAATATTTCATTTCCCTTTGGCTTTAAAAAACGATTTTTTCATTTAAATCAATAGCCAGATTAATTTATCCAGCATATATCTTAAATATACCAAATACAATATTTAATTTCCCTTTGGCTTTAAAAAACGATTTTTTTCATTTAAATCAATAGCCAGATTAATTTATCCAGCATATATCTTAAATATACCAAATAGTACAATAAGACAATCAAATTCATCACAATCTCTTTAATCTTACATATGAAAAGTTATCCCTCGAGCCCTGACGTCAATAGTCCGTCGATTTAAACAAAAATACGCCGCACAGTGCTGGGGTATCGTTAGTGTGTTCAGCTTGAATCAGCAGGTTAGGGTAGCAGGTCGACCGCCCCAAGATGGCGGCCGTATTCAAATTCATCACAATCTCTTTAATCTTACATATGAAAAGTTATCCCTCGAGCCCTGACATCAATAGTCCGTCGATTTAAACAAAAATACGCCGCACAGTGCCGGGGTATGGTTAGTGTGTTCAGCTTGAATCAGCAGGTTAGGGTAGCAGGTGGACCGCCCCAAGATGGCGGCCGTAATTCGAGGGGCGCTGTGTATTATTCAGAGCAGACAAGCAGTACTCTTTCAGGTCCGGGTCAGAGGTGAACTCCTCCATCTTGTGGCTTGCTGTGCTGTGCTGTGCTGTGCTGCCGTTTTTCCTAAATTACTGAAGGATATTGTTGAATGAAGTCCAATTTACCCAGACGAAGGGTGTTCCATTGGGTGTTTTCCTTGCAACTACGTGACGGTGAGTCGTTTATTTAATGTCGGTTTTATATTATGGTAGAAATGCGGTGGCTAGGCTACACGGCACTGAGGGATGGAAGAGCTGCATGAAGCTGACACCCCACCCACAGAAATAACTCCGTTAAATAGACGGAATGGTTAGTGCTTCGCTTGTGCAGGTTTGTGCCGTTAAAATTAGCGTTTGTGCTGTTATGGTTTTGAAGATATTAAAGAATATTTGTTAAGGTCATCCAGAATTCACCATCTCCCCAATTTGCTTCGAATCCGATCAAACTGGGCTACTTTTTTTAGTGCTTCGTTTGTGCAGGTTTGTGCCGTTAAAATTATCGTTTGTGCTGCTTTGGTTTCGGAGATATTATGAATTTTAATTTCAACCGATGACGTCATCCCAGCCCGCCGCTTCAAAATAAAGTGCTACGGTAAATCATATGTTATTGCCGTCACTGGAAAAAACGTAAGTCTTTTTAATATATTTCGACTGATAAATCAGTAACATTACTATGAAGTTGTGTCATCTACCGAGCCTCCCCCCCCCCTACAGCATTCTTATAAAATGATTTATATATTCCTGCTTATTGGCAAAGATCTCTTGGGACACATGTTTTTGTTTGTTTTTTTTAGTTTCCTGACTGAGGGGAGAGGCTGAAACAGTCTCTGTGCAGGATGGCTGGCGTCCTTAATGATGTTCCTCATTTGTGTAAAAAGATGTTGTCAGATCTACCTTTTGGTCTCAACACTTTTCTCAAGAAAGCAGTTATTAATTTTATATTTTTCTTTTATCATGCAAGTTGTTTTAGCTGCTATTGTAAAATGTGTGTTATATTGTTTTGTACTTTATTCCTGAATAGATATTGCGATTTATTTTGTCTCATTTAAAGAACTTTACTTTAGATAGCAATGTCAAGTGACATTGCCAAAAAAGGCATTTCATTTATTAGAATGTTCAACTGTTTTCATAAAGTCTATTTTTCCTAATCAGAAGGGTTTATTCTTCTTCGAGAGTATAATGTTTATAACATTTTCAAACAATAACTTGGTTATAGTTGATCTTAGTAGTCATAGTTCATTACTCCTCTGAATTAATTAGAATAGCAAACCTTTATTGCTCTACAATAGGGAGATTTGGGGGTGTCTGCACCTAACAAAAGGGAAATTAAAGTATACAGGCTTATATAACGCAGAAAACATACCCAAACTAAAATCAATAACAGAAAAACTGCAAAAAATAAATCACACTGGTCAGCCTATAAAGTATAACAACACTGTAAGGAACGATCTCCTAAAACGTTCCTTTGTCCACCTAAGCTAAACCTTTAATTAGGCTGAAGGACCATTCCACTTTTTATTGGCTTTATGCATGAAGTGGGAAATATTGTTCAACTATGAATATATTGACTGAGATGAGCGTGGCCCACCGCGACCCGAGTCATTGGATTAGAACGGGAGAAAATTAAAAATTATTATAAAAAAAATAGAAAGTACAGTAGGACAAATAGTGACTCGTGTGTATTTCACTGCTCTTTTGACTGAGGCGCTGCATCCGTGACTCCGCTCTGTAGCGTTTTTTTCTTCTAAAGCCTGCGGTGCAGGTGAGGTTTTTTTTTTGGGGGAAGAACACATTTTTATCGGTAGTTGTCACTCTTTTTTCAAAAAAGATTCTTATAAACCGACACGCCACCTGATGAGAACTGTAATGAACGGCTCATCAATGCAAATCTGTGAAGCAGCGAGACCGTGAAAGGTGAACCGCAATGGACCTTACCAGAGGGGCCGCTTTTCATTGGCTGATGCCCATTCTACGTCATAGAGTGGCTACAACGTTCGAAGAAGTCTCACAAACACAAGCTAATGTAGTGCTAGACTACTGCTGTACTAGCATACCGGCATAAAGTTTTCGAGTTAATAATCGAAAAATAATAAAAAATAATGGTTCTCCATTGCCAGTGGGGTATCTGTACTGGTGATGTCAGATATCCTGATCGTATTTGTGGTGGGAAAATTCACAGATTTCCAAAATCAGGTGCAGAATGCCGGGCTTGGATCAAAGCTTGTGCACGACCACACGAGCAGCTCAACCTTCGTAGGATCAACAAGAACAAGGGAGTGTGTGCTGGTGTACGTATTATAAATTTGCTTTAATACTTAAAGCAAATTTATAATACTTATTGCTTATTATTTATTTATTTATTAGCATTTTGTCGGCGGGGATGGGCCAACAGCGTCCCATCCTTATCCGACACCAGCAGACAGAGCGCGAGTGCATAAAGCTAGGCGCGCACCAAAAACAGCATCGGAAAGTGCAAGTAGGCAGGACAGCAAAGACAAGAGACCATCGATTAGAGCAGAGAGCTTGTTAGTACACACAATTTGGACGAAACTGTTCCTCGTGTTAGCCACTCTAGCACCAAGTACAGCGTATCAGGCTAGCCACACAAACATTTGCCAACAAACCACAGGAATTATCCACGGATTTCAAAAGTAACAGACAAAACGATGAATGCACAACTTACCCAGCCTTGCAAGAACAATAGGCATCAGTTATCTTGTCCACATCTATATTAATGCTGAGGGAGTGAGGGTCTGCCGTTTCCCTCATCGACCGATTTTGCTGTGACCTGCACAACTTTGGAGGCATCGCGTGGCTCAAATACCTTTAACTCATCCAAAAATGATGACATGAACTTGTTAATTCCTCTGTCCATTGTTGTCGATGATATTTTTTCAAAATCAGGCAGAAATGACGCACTAATCGAGTCAGGAATACTCCGCAAAGAATCAGTCCAAGTGGAAACCGCCATGTTTACATAGAAACTTCCGTAGAATTAAAGCGCTGCGAGGCTTTGTTTGTGAGACTTCAGAATTTTAGGTCAGTTGTGGGCGGAGCTTGGTAAGGTCCATATAGCGAGGGTTCACTATATATATATATATATATATATATATATATATATATATATATATATATATATAATGCTGTTTATTCACTAATGTCTAACAACAACTTTGTATCTCCTAGTATTAGAAAACTTACATTCTGATCAAAAATATAAACAATGTCTTTTCATCTTGCTTGTGAAAAGTTATCCCTCGAGCCCTGACATAAATAATCCCTCGATTTAAACAAAAATGAGCCGCACAGTGCTGAGGCATCATTAGTGTGTCAGCTTGAATCAGCAGGATTAGGTATCAAGTCGACCGCCCCAAGGTGGCGCCCGTTATTCCTGCGCAGCGACAGTCAATGCGGGGTCTACTCTTATATTATGTCTATGGACACAACCATGTTAGCGGCTAACGCTTAGCATGTTGCTAACCGGAAGTAGCTCTAGGAAGGTCTCACCAACTTCTGCTTCACAGAGTTTGTACTTCCTTTAGTAGTTTGTAATGCCTTTAACATTTTTATTCACATATTTAATTTTTTCATGTTACATTGAAGTATTTAATCATGTTTTAATAACACCAATTTTCCATGCTGCTTGGATGCAGACCTTCTCCTGTCGACTGTTTTTTTTGGGGAGGCTTAGTTGCTAAAGGAGGCCGATCTGACACATGGCCTTTGGTGAGCTTTGGTGACATTAAGTATTGGCACCCTTTTTGAGGAACTTCCCAGTACAGGATTTGGACCAAACTAACAGAGTACAATCACCCGGTGATACTGGACACAACCATGTTAGCGGCTAACGCTTAACATGTTGCTAACCAGAAGTAGCTCTAGGAAGGTCTCACCAACTTCTGCTTCACAGAGTTTGTACTTCCTTTAGTAGTTTGTAATGCCTTTAACATTTTTATTCACATATTTCATTTTTTCATGTTACATTGAAGTATTTAATCATGTTTTAATAACACCAATTTTCCATGCTGCTTGGATGCAGACCTTCTCCTGTCGGCTGGTTTTGACGAAGACAAATCCTTTTCACACTCAGAAGATTTGATTTAAAATCCCCAAGCGATAAAAGCCTACGACCAAGGAACTCGGAAGCTTTGCCTTTGACGGTTACGCGCACCACCAGGCGGGCGCCTTCTTCAACTTCTTCAGAAGTTGAACGTTTCTAGTTATTATTATTATTGTTTATTAACCTTCCGTCACAGGTAATACAGGCTGAACCGTAGGGTCTACCCCCACATACTATATATCGAAACGTTCGTCTCGACGCCGCGATCAGGGCTTTTTGTACTTGACGCCATTTCGACTTACCGTTGGAACAAAATTCGCAAAAAAACACCGAAAAATGGTAATTTTCAACACTCTACTGTGTCGTCATGCTTTCACCTACGAACATCGTTTAACTTCCAGTTTGTAGATAGATCTTTGAACTATTCAGAAGTGAAAATGGAATGTGCATATCTTTTATCGTTTTCTCATCACGCCATTTTCAGTTACCATGGTGACAAAATTCTCCAAAAAAACAGAACAACTTTAGCCTACTTGCTCAGTTTTCACTCTATGTGCACAAATTATACATCAACACGTAGGTATTTCTGTCTGGATTCAGGAAATGTAACCCTCATTGGTGTAGGTCTTTTAGATTTCTTGCAAATCACCTCAGACCGGCAACAACCCCAAAGTGAAACTTATGCGAAAAAGACCGAACAACTTCAGCCTACTCGCTCAATTTTCACTCTACGTAGACAAATTATACATCAAAACGTAGGTCTTTTTGTCTGGATTCAGAAAATGTAAACCTCATTGGTGTAGGACTTATAGATTTTTTTCATCACGCCATTTTCACCTACCCTGGTGACAAAATTGTCTAAAAAACAACAAACAACTTTAGCCTACTCGCTCAATTTTCGATCTACGTGCACAAATTATACACCAAAACATAGGTATTTCTGTCTGGATTCAGGAAATGTAACCCTCATTGGTGTACGATTTATAGATTTTTTCCCAAATCACCTCAGACCGGCAACAACCCCAAAGTCCAAATTATGTAAAAAAGACCGAACAACTTCAGCCTACTCGCTCAATTTTCACTCTACGTAGACAAATTATACATCAAAATGTAGGTCTTTTTGTCTGGATTCAGGAAATGTAACCCTCATTGGTGTACGATTTATAGATTTTTCGCAAATCACCTCAGACCGGCAACAACCCTAAACCCTCCCCAAATTGAGCTGTAGTTGTTGGGATTTTTCCATGCAGAAGAGAGCCAGCCAGGGCCGGTCAAAGCCATAGGCGTACTAAGGGGCCGCTTGGGTTCTCTGGTGTAATGGGGGGGGGGGGGGCCCTCAAATTTTTATTTTTTATTTTTTTTTTTACAAGTAACAATTCAATAACCTCAGTTATACGCACCACCAGGCGGGCGCCTTCTTCAACTTCTTCAGAAGTTGAACGATTCTAGTTATTATTATTAGGCGCCTGCCATAGCGTTTGCAATGAGGAGGCAGTGAAGCACAGCACTGCCTCCTCATTGCAAACGCATGGAGGCACCTATTACTATGCAGCTCTAAAGGCGTCTCTATCTTATTCTTTATTTTTCATCCGTCACGATTAATGCGGCCCGAACCGTAGCGTGCACCCCCACAATATAGGTATAAAAACGTGCGGCTCGATTACGAGATGTGTGCTATTACTTTTATTGGGGTTTCAAGTTACCATGGCAACGCAGTTAGCAAAAAACCACCCCCAAAAAACCCATAGGAATAAATGGAGTTGGGTAGAAAGAAAGCCTCGAAAAAGCCTCCAAATGACCATTTTCAACGCTGTACTGTGTCGTCATGCTTTCACCTATGAACACCGTTCCAGTTTGTAGATATATCTGTGAACTACTCAGAAGTGAAAACAGGATGTGGATATCTTTTATCGTCTCTTCACAGTTACTCCTCAAAGCTCATGTCCAAAAATCAGCGAAATCATTGTTTACAATGAAAGTCAATGACGGAATACTCCAACCGCCAGAGTGGCCCACTCTAGCTTTTTTAAAGATTTCAAAACTCCAAACAAGTTGAGCTTACTCGCTCAATTTTCACTCTACATAGACAAATTATACATCAAAAAGTAGGTATTGGTCTGGATTCAGGAAATGCAACCCTTATTGGTGTGGCATTTATAGATTTTTCGCAAATCACCTCAGAACGACACAAACCCGAAACCTCCCCCATTCATTTCCTATGGAGCGGTTTTGAAAAATGACGTCTGAAAATCCAAAACATCACATGTTTTCGCATCGTCGCTACTCCTAAACCGTTTTATGTACAGGCATGAGACTTTCACACATGAATGTCCCAACCCTTCTGGCACTCACAAAAAAGGAATTTTGTGGAATTTTTTTACATCGTCGCTGTGCCTACACAGATTCTTGTACAAACATAAAAATGAGCACCATAGTCCTCAACAGCCTGCTGATACTCGCGGTGAAAGAATTATTTTGATATCTCTTATACTTTTTGAGCTAAAGCGATTTGTTCGGGACCGTTTTTAGAGGATTTCTAAAATTCCATAGAAATCTCCTTTATATCATAATTTTTTACGCCTTTATTAAACTTTTTCCAGCAAAAAAACGATAGCTTGTGTTCTTCCCCTATCCGTTTCGAACTAAACACAGAAAAAATTACGTCTCTACCATTCACGGATCAGGAGATATGGAGCGTTGTTCGAGGCAAAGTTCTCCATTATAATCCAATAGGCAGACTCTGACACAAAGTGTCTGCACTTCTGTAGAATTGCCCGCTGCAGGTGTGTGAGTGAGTTTCCATGACGACGGAACTCTGAGGGCCAGAGGGTGAGGCTCCATTGAGATAGAATGGCAACTTTCGACTCTCACTGCAGTTGCCGTGATTAATGTAGAAATCTGAAATTCGCACAGTCACTTCTTCTTGACATTTCAAAATTTTCAAGTGACTCTCAGCCATGTGTCACTTTTCTGACCCATTTTGGATTTCACATGCTTTCCTATTGGGCCTTTGCTTCCAAGAGGACCTGGCATGATGCCCAGACACGACCCAATTGGCCAATACAGCACCACCCACCTGTGGGAAATGGCACTACACACCAATTTGGTCAAATGTTGAGTTCTGGGCCCAGATGTGGTGAGGCTGAGTTGCTAAAGGAGGCCAATCTGACCCATGAACTTTGGTCACGTTTGCTGACATTAAGTATTGGCACCCCTTTTTGAGGCACTTCCCAGTATAGGATTTGGACCAAACTAACAGAGTACACTCACCCGGTGATACTAAACACAACCTTGTTAGCGGCTAACTGTTAGCATGTTGCTAACCGGAAGTAGCCCTAGGATGGTCTCACTAACTTCTGCTTCACAGAGTCTGTTCTTACTTTAGAGAGAAAGCTCCACAAGAAATTTGGGCTACGTCACATAAAGCATCTCCAAGCTATGAGGTGTCAAACATACAATGCTTTTCAATGGGGAACCAAACCCCTTATGGTCCCATAATGCATGCCAATATATGGTGCTACAGTATAGCTCAGATGGAAAGTGCAGGCTTTGCATACAAGAGGTCGTGGGATCGATTCCGGGTGTGGAAGACTTGGAGTTTTGTATTATAATCCCCACAGTGTGTATATCAAAACATGTGTGCTGATCCCATGAAGTATATTTTTGTACCACCCGCCATTTTGAGTTATGATTGCAACGTTATAAACAACGTATTTTCTCCCTATTTGAGGCTCTTCCCAGTACAGGATTTGGACCAAACTGATTGAGTACAATCACCCGGTCATACTGAACACAACCATGTTAGCTGCTAACTGTTAGCATGTTGCTAACCGGAAGTAGCTCTAGGAAGCTCGGACAAACTTCTGCTTCAAAGAGTCTGTACTTCCTTTAGAGAGAAAGCTCCACAAGAAATTTGGGCTACGTCGCATAAAGCATCTCCAAGCTATGAGGTGTCAAACACCAATGCTTTTCAAAGGGGAACCAAACCCCTTATGATCCCAATAATGCATGCCCATATATGGCGCTACAGTATAGCTCAGATGGAAAGTGCAGGCTTTGCATACAAGAGGTTGTGGGATCGATTCCCGGTGTGGGAGAATTGGAGTTTTGTATTATAATCCCCACAGTGTGTATATAAAAACATGTGTGCTGATCCCATAAAGTATATTTTTGTACCACCCGCCATTTTAAGTTACCATGGCAACGTTATAAATGACGTATTTTCTCCCAATTTGAGGCACATCCCTTTACAGGATTTGGACCAAACTGACAGAGTACAATCACCCGGTGATACTGAACACAACCATGCTAACGGTTAGCATGTTGCTAACTGGAAGTAGTTCTAGGAAGCTTGTACAAACTTCTGCTTGACAGATTTGGTGACTTTAGGATTTTCTCCCTTTTTAGGCACTTCTCAGTACAGGATTTCAACCAAACTAACAGAGTAACATCACCCGGTGATACCGAACACAACCATGCTAGCGGCTAACCGTTAGCATGTTGCTAACCAGAAGTAGCTTTAGGAAGGTCCTATCAACTTCTTAGCCAGGGTTTTTCTGCCTTTACAGACAGAGAGGGCTGCAGCTGTCAGTGAGTCTCCATGACAACGCTGCTAGCAAGAGGCTCCTAGGAGGTCTATTGACTTAACATGGCACCTTTCAACGGCCGCTGCGGGGGCTGTGAAGACCGTAGGAAGCTGAAATTCTCAGTGTTGGTTCCTGTTGCTATTTCTGACGGTACGGTACGCACCAAGTGGCAGGCGCCTTGCTAAATTTCTTCAGATATTTTCTAGTTATTATTGTTGTTGTTATTATTGTTATTATTATCATTATTCAGCCCAGATGGTTGGGTTAGGCGTTGATGATGTTTCTGGGGAACCAAGCGTTCTCCTCTCTGCTCAGACCTGCAGCAGCAGCAGGACCTCAGAGGTTCTACCAGAGTCCAAAGGTTCAGAGTCGCTGCTTTTCTGCCATAAATATAATCTCAAACCTTCAGACTCAGTGAAACATCCAACTTATTAACCCTGAGGAGGATTAACTGGGAGGTTCTCCCCATAATAAAGTTTATTCACTGCTAATGTAGGCGTTCCTGTCTGTAGCTCTGTGACACGTGGTTTCAGTCCAGGTTCCCTGATCTGACGACAGGAATCAGGTTTGGACTTTTTGTCTGAAGCAGCATCAGAGCCTCACGTTCAGCTGATGGTGTGACGACGTCTGGTAGAAAAGATGAGGGGACATGTTCTGATTAGTTCTGATGGGTTCTGACGGGTTCTGATGGGTTCTGATTGGTTCCGATGAGTTCTGATTGGTTCTGATTGCTTCTGATGGGTTCTGACGGGTTCTGATGGGTTCTGGGGAAACTGCAGCAGGTGATCCTGGTTATTCTGGTAGGTTCTGCTTCCTGTTGGCGCTGAATTAAAGTTCACAGCTTTCAGACGGAACTGCATTTGATCGTTTCTGGTTCTGATCTAGAACCTTCAGAACCCACTTGAACTGGATCAGTCAACATGAACAGATTCTCCAGAACTCGCTGTTTATCAAACCCTCTCAGACTGGAAACGGGGTCCAGCACCAGGTCTGCTTTGGGCCTTTAGGCAATAAAACCTCAAGGTTCTGGTCAGGGTTCTGTTCTCAGGCCACTTTTATTCAAGTTGACCAAAGCAGCATAAATGTTTGGACCCGGCGGATCTGGACCGGGTGGTTCTGCACGGATCACGGGTCGATTCAGATGGTTTAAAATAAAATGAGAGGCTGTTTAAACACTCAGCTTGTTATCAGATAAGCAGGAGGTCCGGTTCTGGTGGTTCTGTTTAGCCGTTAATGATGCATCTGGCTCGGTTCTGGACAGAAACCCGTTTCTCAGCTGGTTCCTCCTGGAGGTTCTACGAGTGAACTGATGGGATCAACCAGCAGGTTCTGTCTGCTCTCTGGTGGAACTGTGTTTCATGTCCTGAAATAAACCGACACCAAGACGGTTCTGGACCATCAGAACCGCTGTCAGCAGAAGAAAAGCCCGTTTGGATCGGAGCAGCAGGAGTTTAGCTCCGTTCTGGAAGCTCTGAAGGCTTCTAGAAGGTCAGTGGACCATCTGGACCCGTTGGGTTTGTTCTGCAGAACCTGGAAGTTCTGGTTGGAGTGAACAGACTCCAGCTGCTGCTGCTGTAAATGTACTGGTTCTGGATCTGACCCGTTTGCTGAATCAGAACTTTCAGTAAAATGTTAGAGCTTCAGCTTTCATTAACTCTGATCTTTGTCTCCCTGTTCCAGGCGTTTGGACCTTCAGAACCAGTGAAACCCAGGAGAACCTGATGTTCTGATTGCTTCTTGACCTCCTCGTTTCTTCTCGGACCTTCTCTGCTGCTTCATCAGAACCGCTGCTGGTTCTGCTGTGGACCCACGACTCTCTGAAGCTGCTGTGCTGTTCTGGACCCGGTTCTGGCTGCAGGATGGCGGTTCTGTCCAGTTTGGCCGTGATGGTTGCTGCTGTCCTGCTGGTTCTAAGAACCCACGGTAAGATTTAAGGTCCAGTTTCTCTGTTAAGTCCAGGAGTATCAGCTCTGACTAGGAGATCCAAACACCCAGAACCCCTGGTTCTGTGGTTCTGGTCCCTGGAGCTAAAGCTGGAATCATCAGACCAGAACCGAGACAACAGAAATCTGTATGAACCAGTAGAACCAGGTTGGTGTTCAGCTCCCCGCTCCAACAGAACCGGTAAATGATCTCATCAGCACAAAGGTTCTGTACAGGCCCGGTCAGAACCCAGAGTTCTGTGTAAAGAATCCTTCAGCAGACTAATCGGACTCGTCTGGAGCTAAACGGGTTTCACTGGTTCCTAAAACTCTGACCTGCTGAGGGAAACGGGTCCAGGTCCGTTTCTCTGCAGCAGAGGAGCTGCTGGTTTTAGGCCCGGTTCTGCCTCCAGTCGGGTCGCTCCTCCTCCTCCTCCTCCTCCTCCTCCTCCTCCTCCTCCTCCTCCTCAGGAAGCTGTTGAGCTGATTGTTGCCGCTCTCTCTTCCTCTCACTCATAAACCGTTTCCTGTATGGCCCGGTCCGATCTGTCAGCGGCGCTAAGCGACCCAAACAGCCATTGTTCTCCGGAAATATCCTCCATTCCCCCAGAGGCTCATTCAGCCTTTGAAGCCCGGTCCGTTTCCCTCAGAGTGCCACGGAGCAGCGGCCCGGCTCTGGTTCTGAGAGAGAACCGCTGGTCTGCCAGACAGAACCTGAAATAATGGACCTGCTTCGGTTCCTCACGTTCAGCCATGATGAGGTTCTGGTCTGAGGTTCTGTCTGCAGGCTGAGGTTCTGCTGGATAAACCCTGAAGATGACTGACAGGTCATGGTTCTGGAGACCTGATGTTCTGGTCTGAGGTCTGATCTCCCTGCAGACGGGTCTCCTGCAGAACTTCTGAAGCGGTTTCGGTCTGAGGAGGTTCTGTGGACCTCGGTACCAGCCTCTGATGTCAGCCGCTCACATGGAGCATAGATAAAGCTGCTGAGTTACCCAGCATGCATTGCCAGACCTCAGGCTCCGCTCTGACTGACGCTGCCATTAAACACACGTAGACGGAGGCAGCAGCCAATCAGAGAGCCCGACAGGACGACTCCCAGCCAATCAGAGGCAGTCAGACCTCAGCTGATTAG
Source organism: Fundulus heteroclitus (assembly GCF_011125445.2). NCBI lineage: Eukaryota > Metazoa > Chordata > Actinopteri > Cyprinodontiformes > Fundulidae > Fundulus > Fundulus heteroclitus. Next base: position 72,760 of record NW_023396782.1, on the reverse strand, counting down.
ATCAGGTTATTGATGGAGCTGCAGTCAGAGATCCTGATGAACTGGAGGACAGAGGTCTCACTCTGAGGGTTCTGGTAGAGCTGAATTCCTGGCTGCTTAGTTTTACCTCCAGCTTCTTCTGGACGGGTGGAACCAGACCTGCATGAAGCTACAAAAAAGAAGATTCTTTCATCAAACTAAGGTTCTGTCAAGTTAAAGGAACCAGCGGATCTAAGCTGGTTCCTCTGGTTCCTGATGTTCTGCAGCAACATCTGACATCAGAACCTGGAAACATTAGAGCTTCATGTCCTGCATCATCGAGTGTTTTACTATGAAATGTTAATCTGGGTCAGTTTGAGGTGAAAGTCCAGAAAATCAGAACCACTGGACCTAAAATGAGAGAAAAACCTGTTCTTCACCTCCTGCTGCTCCTCCCAGCATGTCCTGGTTCTCCTCCAGCAGGAGGCGCTCTGGTCAACCTGGGGTCAGTTTAATCTGCTGCGTCTGCAAAATGTTTCACAAACGGTTCAGAAATCTGCAGAAAATTATAAAAGTTGCAGGAAGAACCGGAGAACCCGACCTTCATGGTGATGAAACCACAGATCCTGAGTTCTGACAGGAGTTCAGCCTCCTGTTTCTCATTTTAACTGATAGGATCTTTGTGCATCAGCCCAGCTGTACATGTGGTTCTGTCTCCTCCAGCTGCAGGTCAGAACCCGGACCACGTTCTGCAGGGTACCGGTGTGAATCCTGAGGCCCGGCGTCCCGGAGAGGACTCCACCATCGCCCCCGAGGATCTGCCTCGGTTCCTCAGCTGCTTCTGCTCTGGACACTGTCCTGACGACGCCACCAACAACACCTGCCAGTGAGTAGAGCCCCCATCAGGAGAACGGGTCCCAGAACAGAACCAGGACCAGAACCAGGACACAGTGATTAGATAATGAGAGGCTGATGTTCTAAAGTATCTCAGGTGAAGATCAGAGAGCTGCAGCAGACTCTGCAGATCAGACCCAAAGTTCTCCTCAGGTCAGGGTTCTGGGTTTGGTTCTGACTTGGTTCTGGTTCAAAGCTGTGACTAACAGCGGGTCTGATGTGTTCAGGACCAACGGTCAGTGCTTCGCCATCATCGAGGAAGACGAGCACGGAGAAGTTCAGCTCACCTCCGGCTGCATGAAGTACGAAGGCTCCCACTTCCAGTGCAAGGTAGGCAGGAAGTGACCTGCTCAGACAGGAAGTGACCTGCTCAGACAGGAAGTGACCTGCTCAGACAGGAAGTGACCTGCTCAGACAGGAAGTGACCTGCTCAGACAGGAAGTGACACACTCAGACAGGAAGTGACACGCTCAGGCAGGAAGTGACCTGCTCAGACAGGAAGTGGCACGCTCAGACAGGAAGTGACATGCTCAGGTGCAGCGTTGTTTCATGTAGAAGCTGATCTCAGAGCAGATTAACGTCTAGTTGCATTCAGCTGAAGTTAAAGTTGGACTCTTCCAAACATCTTTTTTATGAATGTAAAGAAGTATTAAACTTATGGGATCAACTTCGGAACTTTCTGTCTTCTAAAACAATAAATATAGATTTTATTTCCTTGCAAAACATTCAATTCGGTTTATCCATTAAAGAAAAAAATTTGGAATTTTTAATCAATATTCTAATAATTGTAACAAAGTATTATATCCATAAATGTCGTTATGCAAAATGCTCCCTCTCAATCTCTGCTCTCAAAAACGAACTTTCCCTTTTCAAAAGATGTCTGAGAAAGATGCAAAATTTAAATGCAATTAAATTGTTTAAGTTAATTGAAGATTTTCAGTTGGTAGTCCCCACGGATTAATTTATTTTAACTACTATTATTATTTTATTTATTTTTATTCATTTTATTTTATTTTATACTTTGTTCCAGCCTTTGTATTTAACTGTATTTTTCAAAAGCAGGAGTTGTGATATTTCTAATTGTATTGAAATATTTGTTATTGACTTGTTAATTGAGATTGTTATTGTTTTTCTATATATTCAATAAAAAAAAAAAAAAAGTAAAAAAAAAAAAAAAAAAAAGTTGGACTCTTCCTGATGTGAAACCTTCATCCTTCCTGTTTGACCCGAACGGGTCTGTTCTGCTCTCTGATTGGTCGACTGCTGTGATTGGCAGGACTCTCCCAACGCTCAGACCAGGAGGACCATCGAGTGCTGCAACACAAACTTCTGTAACGAGGACCTGAGGCCCACGCTGCCGCCTGAGCTTCCCATGGGTGGGTTCCCAGCTGATCTGGGATCAGGGGTTCTGGAGAACCTGGACCTCGGTTCTGACGGATCTGTTTGTTTCTGCAGAGAGCAGCTCTCATTGGTTGGCCTTCATCATCTCAATGACGGTGTGCTGCTGCACCCTGATCTGCCTCACCATCGTCTTCTACTACAGGTACGACCTCAGCTGGACTGTAGAACTGATCCTGGTCTGCTGCCAGAACTGATCCGGTTCTGCTGCCAGAACTGATCCGGGTCTGCTGCCAGAACTGATCCGGGTCTGCTGAGTCCTCACTGAGCCTGTCGGACCCTCCATGTTGTCTCCAGCCAGAGTCCCGTCCTCCTTCTGTAGAAGCTGGGGGAGACCTTCGGTCTCTCTGCTGCTGTTCCCACATCTGGACCCTGATTGGGTTTTTCTATCTTCATCTAGACCTCCAGAACCAGATCCCAGGAACATTTAGTCATTTGGAGCAGTTCAGTGAGAAAGATGATGACAGAACCAGGGTTCCTACCACTTTATACTGTTTCACCAGAACAGGTCCACGTGGTTTAGTGAAGAAAGAAAATCAATTCTGCCCAGTTTTGACTCTTAAGGTGAAACTTTTTGAAGTTTTAATCTTTGATCCATTAAATAAAAACTTTTAGTTTTTACCAGAAACATACAGTTATCAAAGGTGTCCAACTTTGCTCTAAAAGTTCTTTATTTAGAGTAAAAATAATCCACTCCAGCTCTTTATTATTTAAAACAGCTGATCTGAGTTGATCCAGAGACCAAACTGTAATCCATGACGTTTCGCTTCCTCTCCAGGAAGCTTTCTCAATTCAAAAGGTCTAGAGTAATGTGGAGTACCAAGCTTTATACCACTGCCCAAACAAAGGCCTTGTAATGGCTTAGATAACATGCAGATTCAACCTTGTTTTCCGTAGTTGAAGACGTTTCGCTTCCTGGACAGGAAGCAAAACGTCTTCAACTACGGAAAACAAGTCCAGTTGCTTTGGTTTTTACTTTTTTTGGAATGACCATGACCTGGATGACTGAGAATCTTCCCCGACATGTGATCCAAGTCCTAGTAATTTAAATTATAGCAGCGTTATTAAAAAGGAACGTGGAAACGTTCTAAATGACCAATAAAAACTGCGCCTGTGTCTTCAGGTACAAGTGGCAGACGGAGCGGGATCGTTTTCCCAAAGACTTGGAGCAGGAGGTCTTCATCCGAGGAGGAGAGTCCCTCAAAGACCTCATCCACCAGTCCCAGAGCTCCGGCAGCGGCTCAGGGCTCCCCCTGCTGGTAGGAAGCACAACTACACCCAGCTGAAACATCAGCTTTACACTGAAAGTTTGGTTCTTCTTTCAGGAAGTTTGGGTTAGACACCAACGACCTGGACTTTAGACGTTCCTTATTTAAACATAAATGAGTCAGGACTGTAGATGTAGAGTTATATCATCAGACCTCCTGTAAAGATCATTTCAGAAACCTAAATGTTGCGTTTAATCAACGTGACGTTTGCTTTCTCCAGGTCCAGCGAACCATCGCCAAGCAGATCCAGATGGTTCGTCAGATCGGGAAGGGTCGCTACGGCGAGGTGTGGCTCGGCCGCTGGAGAGGAGAGAAGGTGGCTGTCAAAGTGTTCTTCACCCGCGAGGAGGCCAGCTGGTTCAGGGAGACCGAGATCTACCAGACGGTCCTGATGAGACACGAGAACATCCTCGGTAGGTTCCTCAGGTTCTCTGAGCATGGAATATGCTTTGGTGATGAGGTGCTGCACATTAAAAAAAAATACAGCTGATATCTGTAAATGTAGAAATATAGAATAAACAAAACAAATGTACTATAGGAAGCAAGGATTGTTAATGATTAATGAAAAAAACGTTGATACAGAACATTTCTGTGGCAATCACTAAAGATCAGTTTTTATCCCAGAGACATGTAAAGCAATTTTTCCACAAAAAACTTTCAGAGTCAATGTTGCTGCAAGTTTTTGAAACTGAAATCTTTGGATAGAAACAACATGATGAATATTTTTTGTTGGCTAACTTCAGAATGGACATTTTTGTAAAACAATTTATCTACAAATAACTTGATTTAAAAAAAATCTGTCAGAATAATTGCCTCTGCAAGTGTTTGAAACTCAAATGTTTGGATCAAACGTGAAAAAAGATAATTGCACTCACTGAAACAATAGAAATATTGTTTTCCTATAAGATGTGAGACTTATAGATATTGAATTTAAGCTGCTTTTTATTATGCCTTTATTTTTACAGGCAAGTCATTAAGAACAAGTTCTTATTTACAATGGAGGCATGACAAGTGGAGTAACCACTTAGGAGAAGGGAAGTAGGGCTAAAATACATTAGTAATACATGCATAAAATACAATTTAAAACACAACAGATGCTGAAATTCAAAGACTTAGTATAAATGTTGATACAGAACATTTCTGTGGTGATAATTAAAGATCAGATTTTGTCCCAGAGACACAGATGGTCCTAGAATGAAGGAACCCAGAGTGTTACGTATAATACTGTCTGGGCTTACTTTTATTATTTTGTTTATAATCTCCTCATTCAAGGAGGAGGACCTCTACATTCGATGTCACTTCCTGTTCGCGGTGAGGCGTATTGTGTCACTTCCTGTTTTCTGTTACTGCGTTGTGAATTGTGGTTTGGTGTTCTACACCTTCGATTTTATCTTTAATTTATTTGATATGACATCTATCTGTTTCTAACACTTAAGCACATTTAAAAAACATTCTATGTTGCTGCACATCACGTTTGGGAACTCCTCGTGTTTGACATGGTTTGCTTTTCTTGGTGTGGTAAGAAGTCGTTAGCCTAGCTTTAGCTCCACAATGGCTTCCTCCCCTACTCTTCCCTCCGCTTCTCCGTCTCTGACTAAGTCTCCCCTTATCTCCTGCTCTCTGTGTCAGATGTTCAGTTATTCATCTGCCCCCTTTAATGATAATGTTACATGTAATAAATGTAGCATTTTTGTAGCTTTGGAGGCGAGGGTGTCAGAACTGGAGACCTGGCTCCGTGCTGTGGAAAAACCAGCTGATAGCTGCTCCTTTTCTAGCGCGGAGCCACATAGAGTAACTTTATTTAGCGAACCAAAAGTGGCACTAGAGACACCAGGGACCATAGTTAAATGCTTGCCAGGGGCCAGAACGGGCGACATAGAATCTTACCTGAAACTGCTGGCTAAGGATAAGAGTAAATACAGTAAGATAGTATTCACGCTGGTGCTTGTCTCACAGAAACCTGGCTACAAGAGGACTACGTTAGTATAAATGAGTCAACTCTCTCCAATTATTAAAATTTCCACATTCCCATATCTGTGGGAATAGGAGGAGGAGTGGCAACCATCTTTCAGCTTGATTTATTAATTAGTCCCAGGCCAATTAATAATTACAGTTCTTTTAAACATTTAACCCTCAGTTTCCCTCATCCAAACTGTAAAGCAATAAAACCTCTTCTGTTTGTTGTTTTGTATCGTCCACCAGGCCCTTACACTCAGTTTTTGGATTAGTTGTCAGACTTCTTATCTGATTTGGTGTTAAATACTGACAAGGTTATTATAGTGGGTGACTTTAACATCCATGTTGACACTGAATGTGATAACCTTAGTGTAGCCTTTAAAACTATCCTAGATTCAATTGGTTTTGCTCAAAATGTGCGTAAACCGACGCACTCTTGGCTCCATACTTTAGACCTTGTTCTGACATATGGCATTGATTGTGAAGAATTAACAGTATTCTCTCACAACCCTGTCCTGTCTGATCATTTTTTAATAACATTTGAGTTTAATCTAACTGAGTTCTCCACCCCCAAAAGAGGGTTCCATTATAGTAGATCTTTATCGGACAATGCTGCATCAAACTTTAAAGAGTCTGTCCCCCTTTTAATATTGTCAGTATTGCAGAAATACCCTGCAGATAGTAGCAATGTTGTTTCTTCCCATTCACAAATCGACACCTTTGCTAACGGTGTGACTTCCTCATTGCATTTTGCATTAGACAACGTAGCTCCCTTGATAAAAAGGTGATTAATCACAGGAAGCTGGCTCCCTGGTTTAATTCAGAGCTGCATTCCTTGAAGCACAATGTTAGGAAATTGGAGAGAAAATGGCGCTCTACACACCAAGAGGAATCCTGCTTAATCTGGAGGGACAGTCTATTGTTGTATAACAAGACCCTTCGCAGAGTTAGAGCAGCATATTTTTCATCATTAATTGAGGAGAATAAGAATAATCCTAGCTTTCTCTTCGGTACAGTTGCCAAACTTACACAGAGTCACAGCTCCATTGATCCATCGATTCCCTTAGCTCTTAGCAGTAATGATTTTATGGGATTCTTCATAAATAAAATTTATTCCATTAAAAATAATATAATTGGCATCCTCCCAAACATGATTACCTCGTCCTCAGTAAGTCAGGCAGCGTTGGAGGAATCTTTAGAACCTGCGCAGTGTCTGAACTGTTTAAAAGCAGTAGAGCTTTCTAAGCTATCTAAAATTTTAGCTTCATCTAAACCTTCTACCTGTATGTTAGACCCAATCCCAACCAAGTTGTTTAAGGAAGTATTCCCTCTGAACAGTGGTCCTATTTTAGACATGATTAATCTATCCTTAGTAAATGGATATGTACCACAGGCTTTTAAAGTAGCTGTTATTAAACCTTTACTTAAGAAACCATCTCTTGATCAAGATGAGTTAGTAAATTACAGACCTATATCCAATCTTCCTTTCTTATCTAAAATTCTTGAGAAAGTAGTTGCTCATCAACTTTGTGAACATTTACAAAGTAATGACCTACTTGAGGAGTTTCAGTCAGGCTTCAGAGCTCATCATAGCACTGAAACGTCTCTGGTGAAGGTCACTAATGATATTCTCATGGCCTCAGATAATGGACTTGTGTCTATACTTGTCCTGTTAGATCTCAGTGCTGCATTTCATACAGTTGATCACAATATTCTCCTACAAAGACTTGAACATACTGTAGGGATTAAGGGGAAAGCATTTGGCTGGTTTAAATCTTATCTGTCGGACAGATTCCAGTTTGTTCATGTTAATAATAAATCTTCCTCAAACTCTAGGGTCACCTGTGGAGTACCACAGGGTTCAGTCCTTGGACCAATTCTCTTTACTATATATATGCTTCCGATTGGCAAAATTATCAGACAGCATGGGATTAATTTCCACTGTTATGCTGATGACACTCAGCTATATTTATCCATAAATCCTGATGAATGCAATCAATTACTTAAACTGCAGTCATGTCTTGATGACATCAAAAGCTGGATGACTTTAAATTTCCTGCATTTAAATTCTGACAAGACAGAAGTTGTAATCTTTGGGCCAGAGTCCTCAAAAAATTAAATTCTTAACCAATCACTTAATCTGGATGGCATTAACTTGGCCTCTGGTAATAAAGTAAAAAATCTTGGTATTATTTTCGACCAAGACATGTCATTTAAATCGCATATTAGAAACATTCTGTCCAGGAGTGATGCTGAAAAACTAGTCCATGCATTTGTTACTTCAAGGCTGGACTATTGTAATTCTTTACTATCAAGATATCCACAAAATGCAGTTCAAAGCCTTCAGCTGATCCAAAATGCTGCAGCAAGAGTTCTGATGAAAATCAACAAGAAGGATCATATTTCTCCAATTTTAGCTTCCCATCATTGGCTTCCTGTTAAATCAATAATAGAATTTAAAATTCTTCTTCTAACGTATAAAGCCCTTAATAATCAAGCTCCATCATATATCAGAGCTCTGATTACCCCGTATGTTCCTAAGAGAGCACTTCGCTCCCAGACTGCAGGTCTGCTGGTGGTTCCTAGAGTCTCTAAAAGTAGAATGGGAGGCAGATCCTTTAGCTATCAGGCTCCTCTCCTGTGGAACCAACTCCCAGTTTTGGTCCGTGAGGCAGACACCCCGTCTACTTTTAAGACTAATCTTAAAACTTTCCTTTGTGACAAAGCTTATAGTCAGAGTGGCTCATGTTACCCTGAGCTACCTCTATAGTTTTACTGCTATAGGTTTAGGCTGCTGGAGGACATCAGGGTCTATTTTTCTCACTCTGTTGAGTTCTCCTACTACTCTGCTCTGCATTGGTTGTTGTTATTTCAGCTTTTAACTTTTTGTTCTCTGTCATTTTGTTCTGCAGGCTTCATCGCAGCCGACATCAAGGGTTCTGGTGCCTTCACGCAGCTCTTCCTCATCACAGACTACCATGAGAACGGCTCTCTGTACGACTACCTGAAGGTGAACACTCTGGACGCTCCGGCGCTGCTCAGACTGGCCTACTCCGCCGCCTGCGGCCTCTGCCATCTGCACACGGAGATCTACGGCACGCAGGGCAAGCCCGCCATCGCCCACCGAGACCTGAAGAGCAAGAACATCCTGGTGAAGAAGAACGGCACCTGTTGCATCGCCGACCTGGGCCTTGCTGTCAAGTTCAACAGGTGATCTCATGAGTTAGAGGTGACCTGACGGGTTTCCTGTTTTTAAGCTGAGATGCGTCTGTCTTTTTTTATCTTTCATCCTCTGAAGCATGAACTCAGGAAAAACATCTTCCTGATGGTTGTTTAGTGAAGGATTCACCACAGGTCACTCTGATGTAGCTCAGGTTATTAATCTGTCTCCTGTGTTGCTACAGCGACACCAGCGAGGTGGACATTCCTCTGAGCACCCGGGTCGGGACGAGACGCTACATGGCCCCGGAGGTCCTGGACGAGAGCCTCAACAAGAACCACTTCCAGGCCTACATCATGGCCGACATGTACAGCTACGGCCTGGTGGTCTGGGAGATGACCAGACGCTGCGTCACCGGAGGTAACCACTCTGATCAGCTGCCAACGTGTTCAGGGCCTCATTTAGAAAACTGGTGTACACACAGAATGGGGATTAAATCTTGCATCACTTTCCATTAAAGTTAGAGATGTTTAAAGAAAAACTTGACATCAGAATGTGCCGTTACTTACAGTAACTCTGACCCAGGCGTACGCTTGTTTTGGAGATTGAGAAACTGGTGCCACCGATGGTGAAGTGGTGAACTGCAGCCGAATTGCATCATAGTTCCTCTGATGTTCAATTTCACTCCATATCAGACTTTAGTCATAGATCAACTTCGTTGTCAGCATTCAGAACCGCTGTGTTATTTATGACACATGACTATACATCAAGACCTTGCAAATATATAAAAAATGCCCCTAATCCCCTGCTTAATCATTTAACACTGCAGTCCACTAGGTGGCAACAGCGCGTCTTTAACTTGGATGCCAACCAGCAAGAGAAATGGAAGTAGTGGAATCAGCAAAGAGGGACAGCATGGTGATGAGATCTTCATTTATCTAATACTTAAGGTTAGAAAACATCTCAGCGTTGTGCTTCTCTTAACATCTAGTCAACATCAGAGATTTTGATGTAAGGATAATAAAGTGTCATGAGCCATGATTTAATTCACTGGTACCGGGTGCTGATGACTTTCAACTTACGGATTGTTGTGGGTCGGTCGAGTCAAAGTCCAGGACTGATTAGTGGGCCCAGTTCCTCCCTGACTATCCCCTCTAACATCCATCGCTGCACATGGTCTTCATGCAGCACACAGACTGACAGCTGTTGGTTAGCGTTAGCCTTATACATTTGTCCTTATTTGTCCCTGGTTCTACAGTAATGAAGCTAACGTTGTTGTTAACAGAATATGAGTTTGTGAAGCTAGGGTTAGGCTTCACTGCTGTCACCTGATTGGCTGACAGGCATGGATGCTCTGAGCAGCAGATGGTTGGACTCTAACCGCCAGAGATAGTCAGATCCTTCAACAACCCAACAGTTAATACCACTAAATCCTGTTTCTTCAAGCTTGTCTCCTGTTTTTCTATAGTTTGCTTTCGGGAAACATGATTCTAAGATTAGCCAACTCGGAATACATGCATTAGTAACCATATTTTCAAAAAAATTGGCATCAGAACCGTGATTGCGCCGTTAAATGTTTGTTTTCGGGGACTAAAAGTTGGCCCTTGGAAACAGCTAGACATAAAATCCACAATTTGGGTCACGTGGTACAGTGATGTAGTTTGTTGACAGCTCAGACTACACTACATAGAGTACAATGGAGTACACAACGACAAGTTCACATGGCAATTCAGAAAGTGATGATTTTAACACGAAAGACAGCGCTAGCGTCTGTTACGATTCGGGTAAGTCTGAGAAAAACATTTTAGGAGAATAAACGAAATGGGTTGCTGGTGTATAATTGGAATCGGGGCCTGTAATCGCCCTGTTCTGGATGACAGTTCATAGGAATGGTTGGGGGCATTCCTAATGATGGCTGAAATTCGCCAAAACAGAACATAAAACAAAAAGACGTACATTCAGCACAAACCACAGTGTCTCAGTATCATGTGTTCCCGGAATTGTACTTAATAACCCAGAGCTGAGCGAGGCTGTAGTAAAAAAAAGGAAGCCGGAGTTGGGATTATATGATTTCAAATTCAATTCAGTGGATTATTAGCCCTTTCAATCGAAGCTGAGGAAAGTTAGAAATAGGAATAGGAGCTTAGTTCTTTAACCATAAAGTTTCATTCATGTTATTAATTATGACCTAATTAGTGAATAATAACTAACTAACCCTGTTTTTCAACTGGCTCATTTATGATAAGGTTAGGAATAACATTGATGTCATCACCACAAGCAACTTTAGCTGCTGCTGAGCATCTCTCATCCACCAGTGCAGCATTTAATAACTGTAATGATAGAATCAGACAGTTAACTGAAGCGGACTGTTTATCATTAACAGACCTTGCCTAAATTCTGTCATTGAGTGTGATTGAATTGAACTAATAAATAAATGGTATATTTTAGGCATTTTCAGGTAATCAAATAGCAATAAGATATTATAAAATTTAGATGGGGCCTGCCACGTGGTGCGTACCGTAAAAAATATTAACAGGAATTAACTTTGCGAATCTCAGATTCCTACATTCTTCACAGCCCCCGCAGTGGGCATCAAAAGGTGTCATGCTAAGCCAATGGAGCATGTCCCTGATCTCCTAGGAGCCCCTGGCCAGCAGAGTTCAGTTATCATGGAAACACACTGACAGCTGCAGCCCTCTGTTTTATTCATCATTAGCTTTATCATGTGGGGGACTGGGTGGATTATGGGATTTTGCTGTTTCTGGAACATTTCTGCAGCACGTAGCAGGGGCAAAAAGGGGTTAAAATGGGTATAAGATATCTTATAACTTGGAGATGCTTTAACCGATGTGGGCCAGATTTATTGTGGAGCTTTCTCTGTAAAGCCAATACAAACCTGGCTAAGCAGAAGTTGGTATTATCTTCCTGGAGCTACTTCCGGTTAGCAATATGCTAATCGTTAGCCTCTAACATGGTTGTGTATAGGATCACCGGGTGATGATACTCTGTTAGTTTGGTTTAAATCCCTTAGTGGGAAGTGCCTCAAAAAGGGAGAAAATACTAAAGTTAATCAAAGGTCATGGGTCAGACCGGCCTCCTTTAGCAACACAGCCTCACCAAATGTGGGACCAGCACTCAACATTTGACCAAAATGGTGGGTAGAGCTATTTCCCACAGATGGGATGCATAGTATGCATGCATATTTCTAATGCATAGGCCACAGACTGGATTAAACATAGAGCCCATTCATTTCTATGGTATTTTTGGGCGTGGTTTTTCACTAATTACGTTGCCATGGTAACTCAAAATGGCGTGTAGTACAAAAAGCACACCTCACAGGATCAAGACGCACATTTTGATATTTACATTGTGGGGATAAAAAAATTAATACCCTAAGCCTCCCACGCCAGGATTTGATCCATCGATGTATTGCATGGAAGGCAGACACCTTCCCTCTGTACCATACAATAGGGATGCAACACCCTATATCTCTGGAAGAATAAGTGCTGCAGGCGTAATATTTACTGCGTTTAATTCGTAATGGATTAACACAAGACTGTGTTTTTGTTGGAAATACTTTAATAAAGGTGCAAAAAATAAAGAAATAAAGGAGATTTTTTACGAATATGCCCTAAACAGGCTCACGAACAAATCCCTATAACTGAAAAAGTATGAGATATCAAAATAATTATTTCGCCGTCAGTGACCACTGTGCTTATTTTTATTTTTGCACAAATATCAGTGTAGGCTTGACAACGATGTAAAAAAGTGGATCATGTGGAGAGTTTGGACTTTTGGCGCTTTGCGGTGATGTGCGAGAAATCTATAAATCCCACACCAATGAGGTTTACATTTTCAGAATCCTGACAAAAATACCTACATTTTGGTGTATAATTTGTCTACATAGAGTAAAAATTTAGTGAGTAGGCTAAAGTTGTTTGGATTTGTGAAATCTTTGAAAACGGTGTTTGAGGATTCCGCCATAGACTTCCATTATAAACAATGATTCTGCTGATTTTTGGACATAAGCTTTGAGGATAATGATGCATCCTCAAAGTTCATAATGCTGATCAAGATGCTAATCTTCCGGCGGCGCCTCCGGGCAGCGGCTACGCGTACAGCTTCGTCTAAGTGTGAGGAGTAACTGTAAAAAAACATAAAATATATCCACATCCTGTTTTCACTTCTGAGTTAATCAAAGATATATTTACAAACTGTAAGTTAAACGGTGTTTGGAGGGGAAAGTATGACAACAGTAAAGCGTTGAAAATGGTCATTTGGAGGCTTTTTTGAGAATTTCTTTCTACCTGACTTCATTCATTACTATTGGACTTTTGGGTGGGGGTTTTCGCAAATTACGCCGCCATGGTAACTCGAAACCCCAATAAAAGTAATAGCAGACATCCAACGATCGAGCTGCACGTTTTGATACCTATATTGTGGGGTGCATGCTACGGTTTGGGCCGCACAGTCCGAATAATAAAGAATAAAGAGACGCATCTAGAGGTACATAGTAATAGGTGCCTCCATGCATTTGCATGGGAGGCACCTATTACTAGGTGGCCCCGTCATGCGGTTGAGTATGCAATGAATCTGTCTGATTTGGCTGACTTGCCGGTGACAGATTGCCGGAACCTGAAGACAAGACAAGTGCGCCCCTCTTGAAGATTGTTGGAACGGCATCAGGCTTCAGTAACGCCTTTATACTGCTGTGAAATGGTCACTACAAATGACACGAGAATTCCAGGCATAAGTGGCGTAGAATTTTGGTGGTCTGACACAATCAGCTCGGGTTCTCCATACTTGGCGTTTCTATTCAGCGAGGATTTTCTCACCTCCAGGAGGTTTCTGGTTTGGAAGTGTGTGTAAGGAGACGTTATCTTTGTTTGTATTTAAGCAACCGTAGACGACACACTTTTTAACCACGTTTAATCCGTTTGTTTGTGTTTGTGAAAAGCGAGTTTGGAACCAGGAAGTAACTTGTTACTAAGTCAGCAGATCAGCTCGTGTCATCGAACTAAGTTATCGGTGACGTGACATCCGGTGCAACATTTTTAATGAGCCTTGTGCTAAAAAGCCTTTAAAAATCCACTTTTTCATCAAATTTTTTTTGTTTTTTTTCCCTCATGTTATCTATATAAGTTTCTAATTTATAGTAACTTGTATGATCTCATAATCAAGAATTACTTTAACGTTTTAAACTCATTTTATCACCAGTTTAAACTAACCTGAGACCGCTTCAGGTTCAGCTTCTCCTGACAGTCTTTGGTTACTTATTCCTTATCTCAGCAGCTTCAGCCCTTCATATGAAGAAGTTCTGGCCTCTGTGGGTTGGATGTTGAACAGAACCCATCAGAACAGGGAGGATCCGCTGACTGAAGGTGTTTTCTCTCTCTTCAGGTATGGTGGAGGACTACCAGCTGCCATATTTCAACATGGTGACCTCAGAACCCTCCTATGAAGACATGCTGGAGGTGGTTTGTGTTAAAGGACTTCGACCCACGGTGTCCAACCGCTGGAACAGTGACGAGGTGAGACTGTAGATGGAAGGTCCTCCTGCTGGGGCTCCAGGAGGTTCTGATTAAAGCCATGGGTCCATTAATGTTGGTACCAGGCTGGATCAGGAGGGTAAATAAGTCCTGGAGGCTGAAAACATGTTCCTGAAGTCATCTTGTTGTTTCCTTAGTGCCTTCGAGCCATGCTGAAGCTGATGTCAGAGTGCTGGGCCCACAACCCCGCCTCCCGCCTCACCATCCTCAGAGTGAAGAAGACGCTGGCCAAGATGGTGGAGTCCCAGGACATGAAGATCTGAAGAACCTCCTCCTCATCCTCCTCCTTCCTCTGCTGCATCCAGATTAACCGACTCAACCTGGACTGGATCAGACCGGACCGCTGCTCCCAGGCTGCCTCCTTCATCTGGAGGAGGAAGAGGAGGAGGAACTGGGAGGTTAAAGAGCTTCCTCAGAGCTGAACTGAGCTCCTCCTCCTCCTCCTCCTGGTTCTTCATCCAGACTAAGACAGCCGGGCTCGACGCTTTCTGTGAAAGCCGGAAAAGACAATAAAAATCCCTGAACTGAGACGATATGAACGGAGAGAAGCAGCCAGAGGAGTTCTTCTCTGTTTCCTCTTCAGGACTGAGTTCTGCTGCCATAAAGGAAAATATCTGCATCTTCCAGCAGCTTCTCTCTGAACTAAATCAGCTCCTCTGATGACCTGAGAACTGAAACGTGGAAATAAATGTTTCTGTCAGAAACAGAGCTTCACCTGGGAGCTCTGTGGAGTCCAGGAGAACATCTGCCGTCCTCTTTCTGTCTGTCCACTTCCTGTCTCTGTCAGGTCAGGTGGTATCTGTAGGGGCGGGGCTTCATCTGTAGCCCCGCCCACAATCAGATCAAACCAGGAAGTGACAGGAGAACCATCAGAGCAAAGAATCCTACAGGTCAGCGTCTCAAAGTCTGAAAGCTTGAACTGAGCAGAACTTCAGAGAACCTGCTGCCTGGAACCAGCAGCTCCTCTCTGATGGATCTTTGTTGAATTTATGTGGTCACATGACCTGCGTCCTCACTGGGACCTCTGGCCTACAGCTGGACCACCACAGAACCTGGAGCTCTAAAGAACCCTTCAGGAACATTGGACCCTTCAGTCTGGTTCTGAACCAGAACCGACCCGTTTAGCAGATAAAATCCTCCTTCTAAACACTCCAGAAGTCTTCAGCTTGATGTTCTGATCCGAGAGCAGAGATCAAAGTGGTTCTGTTCTGCTGCAGCTCTGCTAACAGTTTCCCTCCACTTCCAGTCTTTGTGCTAAGCTACGCTAACAGCTCCCTGAAGCTGAAAATGTGGGACTGTCCCTTTAAGAGCAGCAGCAGGACGCGTTCACATGTTTCCTGTGTAAAAATAAAAGAGCAGAACAGGAAGAAGTTCTGATGTGGAAATGTTCCATGTGGTTCTGTTGTTGGTGATGTTTCTACAGATTCTGGTTTGGTGCCACAGGAGAAAATCTGGTCTTCAGTCTGTCCAAGTCAGCAGTTTGGAAGTAAAGAAACTTCTTTTAGTCACAAACTGTCAGCGTCGGCTTTTCTTTCATGTGTTTAAGTTTTGGAAATGTGACGTCCTTAAAAAAGGGATTACCACATTTATATGTTAAGTTAAACATTAACAGCTTTAAACACAGATGGTCCCTTTACTGTTAATGTAGTCATTTATTTAATTATTGACACATTTAGGCTGGAAGTCGAGGTGGAACCTTAGTTATGCATCTGTTGTTGTTGGGACCTGTAATGGGACGGCTCCATCTGAATACTCTCAATAAAACCTCTCCTTCACCTTTCATGGTGTTACGCATGTTTTTAAGTTTAATGTTTATCAAATAAATCTGTCAGGTTTGTCTGATGAATGTCAGGCCAACCGGCTTTGATATCAAGATAATAGTTGAGTGATTCGAGTACTGGCATTATTTTTTAATTTATAACTTTAACAGGTACAGAAAAAAACAGAGGCTCAGACAGATAGACACAAGTTGATTAGACTAACCTAATGCTGCAGGGGAGACCAAAGGAGAATTAACTGGAGCAGAAATATAATTTTATAGTTGCTTTGTCTTTCTGCTGCTATTTCATTCTACTAAAGAAATAAAATTGGTTATTAAAAAACATGTCAAAGAAGATGGAAATTATTTACTGTAAATTAGGACTACTTGAAAGTTAGTGTGGAGATTTATTGAAAAGAATCAAAAACAGAAAAGAATGAGCAGCAAATGACTCAAATACAGAAGAATACAATTTTTTTATTGTTCATTAAAACACATGAAGTACAACTGCAGCAAATATACAAAAGATACATTCGGTGATAAATCTTGTTTAAACATTTGTTTCTGTCAGCTCTTATTTTTTTTTTTTGAGAAAAACTGGCAACATTTCACTGAAATCTGACTGATGAATGAAAGTAAAAACCTAGAGAGAAAGTCAATATGCTGATATTCAGAGTGAAGCTTTGACTGGAAACAGGCAGAAAAACAACATGTGGATCCTGGAATAATCCCAGCTTCCATCTTTAAAGGACTGGAAGAGGAAGAAGTTTCCAAGGAATCATTTAGAAGAGTTTCACAAAGAAACAGATTGAATCCATGAATGTGAAAACGTGTTTCTGAGTGAAAGAGACAGACATGAACAGACTGAACTATCTGTTCAACAGGGAGAGGCTTTCCCTGACAGGAGGAGACTCTTTAGACTCAATCAGCACAGAAACACAGAGGAACCAGAACTGGACCAGAAGAACCCAAAGCCAGGAAGCAGAGGTTCAGTAAATGTGGTGTTGAAGGTGTGGAGGTGGATCAGTGAGTCAGAGGAGACTCTGTAGAAGGACAGAATACCAGCAGGACAGTCCACATACACTGCTACTCTGCTGGAGACGGAGGAGGAGGAGATAGATGTTCGAATGTTATTGTGACAGACAGAGTAACCATCATCAGAGCAGTTCAGACTCCAGGACTGATCATTCCTTCCAAACCAACACTCTCTACTGTCTCCTCTTCTCCTGATTCTTCTGTAACTCGCTGATATATTAACATACCCTCTCCACTCAACCTCCCAGTAACAGCGACCAGTCAGACCAGTATTACACAGCAGCTGAGGAACATCAAATCTGTCTGGATGATCAGGATATGACTGAAGCTCCTCCACATGTGTCACCTTCCTGTTGTCTTCAGACAGTTTGAGTTCTCTGCTCACTGTGTTTGTGTCGATTGTGAGTTGACAGGAATCTGATGGAGAGAACAAAGACAGTACAGCTGCAGTTATTGATCATTTATTGATGTTGACTCCTGAATGAGTAATGGGCAGTCTGAAGATGGTTGAATGTGAGCTGCTTTGTTGTCATGAATCAAATAAAAACACACTTACACTTCCTCAGACCTGGTGTCAACCATCGGACTCCAGCAGGCTCCACCCTGAAAGGAGGAGGGGGGTCAGACCATCAGTCTCTTTCAGCAGCAAACATGGACATTACATGTCTCTCAGACACACATTGTCCTCCACTGAGAAAGGACCAGTCCAACATTTGGACACGCCCACTTGTAAAGATTATGATGGAAACACTGCAACCTGCAGTGGATGTAGGAGGACAGTAGGTGGCGCTGTAGCACAACTAATTTGTCCAAACAGAGGAAAAGCGGCAACAGAGAGGAGAAAGGAAATCCCTCAGTAACAACCTGAAGAAAACAGCCTGAAGCCTAAAAGGACATCAGGAAACTAAGTCAACATTTCTGAAGCTCCACCTGATTTATTAATCAGCATTAAATACAATCAATCTAAACATTGACACCAACTCTGGATCCCTGTTCCATCCACACTCCCACACACAGATGGAGGAATGAAATACTAAAGAGCCCTGTGGAAATCTGCTGTGGCCACACTGGAAGATCCAGAAATACAAACATTAAAAAGGAGAAGCTGCATCACATTCAACAAAGAGTTCAACCAGAATCAAAGATCTGATCTCTGAGCTCAGACTCACAAACCAGGGAGAGGCTTCCATCATCACAGACCTCTGACAAGCACCTCCAACCTTTCAGCTCTTCCTCTACCAAGCAGCACCACCAGGTGGCGCTGCACACATTTACAATGAGACCAAGAAGGAGAAGCAGCTTCCTGAATCCAGCAGCTGCAGTAATGGCTTGTGAAAGTGTCCAAGCAGCCTCTGGAACAAGGCCCCCAGCAGATAAAACAGTCCAGAGAGTCTTTGTTTGCATCTTTCCACACAGATTTCCAACCTGCTTTGAGAGGGAAATGAAGTCCCGTTCTACTGATGACACGCTCTGATATCACAGATCAGGAGCTGCTGGACTTCTACATTTCCAGTATGGAGGACATAGAAGATCGCAGCTCTGATGAGGAGCTCGCCTGCCTTCAAACTGATTCAGGCTCAGAGAAATATTTGCAGATGAAGTCAGACTAAAATGTTGGATTGTCATGCTGCTGCAAGCAGACAGGCCAAGAAGAAAGCTTCAAGTTCTTCTCCTGTTCAGCTCTACGTTCCTGTCAGAGACTTCAGCTCCTCATGAGGAGAACAACTAAAGCCTGGAACAGACTGTCACAAACATCCTGACATCTCCTCCCTGAACAAAGGTCTGCAGCATCAAGAAGCTTCATCTATGGAAAGATCTTCTCTAAAGGGGGCGGAGCCTGGATTGGAGGTCCAAGTAGGAGCTACCAGGAACAAACCATGGGAACCTCTGGAGTACCACATGTCTCTGAGATTACTGCTTTAATCAGTGGATCAATTGATAGAAGACATGATGACTAAAATATCTGAGAGCTGCAGCTCCATTTTCTAGAGATCTGCTGGAACATCAGTTAGAAGTGAAGAATTTCATCATTTCAGATCCAGTCTGTTCATCTTCCGTAGAAACACCTGAATTGTTGAGCTGAACTGGTTCTGAAGGTCTGCATGGTAAAAACCTCCATTGATTTTATTTCTAATTAGTTTTCACAAAGAGGTGAAATATTCCAGAAGCATGTTTCTATCAGCTCAAAGCAGATTTCTCCCTTCTCCAACCTGATTGTATCCATGAAGCAGAACACCTCTGCTGCTGCAGATGAAGGAGGGAGCTTCTCCAGCTCTGGACTTCTACTCTAACTGTTTGGAAACAGATAAGGACTAACAGCTATTTCTCCATGGTCCTCACTGACTCTAGTGCCACCTACTAGCCAGCAGCCCTGCTAGATCACCAAGGCCAAGCAGTCCTGAGGACTGTTTCACAAAAACAAGATATAGGCTAAAGCCAGGATTTTCCAGATATCCTGGCTGAATTAAGTTTAGACTTGGTTTCATTAAAGCAACAGCACATTAGTAACCATGGTGATTTATTTTGGCTGCTATCCTGAGCCAGACCATCCTAACCACTGAAACCACTGAGTTTACCACTGATTCTGTTTCCTTATCTATGTTTTTTATCCGCCTGCATTTAAATACCACAGATACACATCAGTAATTAGTAAAGTACTGTTATTATTCTAAAATTATAACAAGAGAATATACCATTAATAACTTTATTATTATCCATGTGGGCATTGTTACTGTTTGTGCTGTTGAAGACGAAGCAAAGGTGTTGTGAATAAAGTCCAGTGTTAAACCATTTTCCCTGAACATCCGGGACTTTACGGACGCTGTTTTGCTGGCTCCTCCAGAACAAACATATTCTACTTCAAATGAACAGTCTCACAGCTACAAAATGAAAAGAAAATATACAAACCATGAAGCTCAATGACCTTCATGATTGATTATTTTGCCAAAGAAAGGGCTCCTGCACCAATGTTTTGATTTATGTCCTCTCAAACCCAGTGTGGGACGATTCGGTTCTTAACAAACCTGGTTCTGCTTTAGAAAGTTCTTTCTTTCCACTGTCTCCACCTACTTGAGTGCTGCAAAGTCACAATGACTCGATGAGCTCACCTACATCTCTTACGTCAAGAACACGGGTCTTTGGATCAGACTGGATCTCACTGAACCAAACTAGACCAGTTGTAAAGAGGCTTTGAGATAACATCTGTTTTTAATGGGATCAGTGTATAAAACTGCAACCGCTAATGGAAAGAATATTATATTGATACATTGGTAACACCTTACAATAAGGTACAGGAACTTTTATAAACTACCAGGAAACACCCTGGGAACTAATCATGTACTGATGGGTACAGCCTTAATATTAATATATTATTTTTTATGAATTTCTTTTAGTGTATCTTTTAATATTTTTTTATCTTTTTTTTAGTCTTTGTTTTATTTACCCTGTTTATTTCTTCAATGCTATTTATTCCACTTATCTTTTTTGACATATACGTATGCGATTCTGCCTTATCCTGCAAATGAGTAAGGATGTGTTTTATGGGACAAATTCTGCTTATTACTGTATAGCTGCATCTAAATACTGCTGCCTCTGGTATTAATGGCTGCAGCTGTTGGCCACATTAAACAAAGAAGATGTCTATTGTTATGCAATTATGACGTGTAATGGAGATAGCTTCCATTACATCAGAAAACTTGATTATTGATTGAGTTACAGTCTAAACAGTTGCATTGTTGTATTATTTTTGTTGTATTTTTTGTTCAGACATTTAGGTGGACCTTCTTGAGATGCAGGGGGACTGGCCATCCATTCTGTGTGAGGGAAGTGTCAATATATGAATGTCAATTTATGTTTCCTTAAATTTCCAGATGTTTATTTTCTTGCTTTGACAGAACTCTTAGTTGTAAGCACCTACCTCTTCCTAGTTTGGCTCCTCAGCAGGATGTGGCAGCAAACGGGAGAAACATCTTATTCTTCTTTTCCTTTTATTGGCGGATCGCAAACAACTTATAGGTGCATACCGGCACCTACTGTACATGAGTGTGTAGCTCTATGGTTCCACCTACTATATTCTATTAACGGGAAGAACAAGCTGCAGGTGCTGCTGAAAGCTCTTGGAGCAAACCATTTGTAAGGAGGGTAGAGCTTTAAGGAATTATGTTTAATTTGAAGTATTATTTTGATTGACTTTAGATTTGTTTAGTTGAAATGATTTGCATTTATGTAAATATTTGTTAGGTTTCATTTACTGTTTTTGGGTGTTGTTTTTGTGTAAGTATGGTTGGTTATTTTCTGATCATCCCCTTCATTGGTTCTAGCAAGACACTCAGGGTGCACTGCTATAAAAGCCAGTCATTGTTGTTGTTGTTCAGTGTGTGTGGTGCAAGTCCTTGAATAAAGCCACCTCAAAAGTTATTCATGGTCCTGCCTCTATATTCAACGTGGAGCCTCTGCCAGTCGAAAGCTGACATGACGTGACAAGCTGCTACTCCCAGTATGTAACACATTTGGGATTACAACTTCTCGGCGTCTACAGCTTCCCAACACTACAGAGGTGGTGACTGTCAAAAATAATAATACAGATCTGTTTTTTTGGGTGGGGGTATAGTTTATAAGCCTTCTGGCTAAATTAGCTCACTATAGCGATGAGATTCAATACACAGACGTTGTGAATTAGTTTAACAAGCCATTAATTTTAAAATGGACTCAACAGTTAATATTTATTACTACATTAATTTTGGCAGCATATGGTAGCCACCATCATCATGATTTAAATCCATCATCATGAGTCTGTTTTCGGTCAGACCGACAAAAGGACAGATAAAACATTTCTCCCTCATCCTCCTCTACCAGATCTTCTGTCCACCTGCAGCAGGTTCCTCCATACCTGAGAGCTTTCAGTCTCCAGGGTGGATCCCTCAGTCCAGCTGACAGCAGCTTCACTCCTGAGTCTCCTGGATGATTGTAGCTCAGGTCCAACTCTTTCAGATGGGAAGGGTTGGAGCTCAGAGCCAAGTACAGAGAAACACAGCCTTCCTTTGAGACCAGACAGCCTGACAAGCTGCAGACACACATCAACACATGATGAGAACATGAGAAAATTCAGGTAGAAGTTCTGAACTGGTCATTTTCAGCTGGGAAAAACCCAAGAATCTGCTAAAATCTAAATCAGACACATTTAAACAGATGAATCCTGATTAGAACTCCACTGTGATGGAAACTCAATTTGACACCAACTCTGCAGAAGAGGATGGCTTCAAGCTTTCTTCAAACTGGACCTAAAATACCAAAGATTAACTGGTGATCTCAGTAGAACCATTGTTGTGGTGTTTAGATAGCTTTAATCTCATTGATGGAGCCAAGAAATTAAGAATAAAGCAATGGTGTTTGTAGACAGTAGAAGTCAGACTAGAAAAGTTAACAAACCTATTAATGAAATAACATTTAGATTATCTTTGATAGCAGATGTTGGACAGAAATCTGGTTTCAACAGGATGGAGAACTTTGTACCTGAGAGTTTCCAGTCTGCAGTTTGGACTCTTCAGTCCAGCAGAGAGAAGCTTCACTCCTGAATCCTGCAGGTTGTTGTTACTCAGGTCCAGTTCTCTGAGACTGGAGGACTGGGAGCTGAGAACTGAGGACAGAGCTTCACAGCTTCTCTCTGAGAGGTTACAGCCACTCAGTCTGAGGAGGCAGGGAGAAACATCTGGTAATATAAACTGAAACAACATGAATCAGTATTGACTTCATTATCAGATTTCTCACTATCAGAAATAGAAGCAGCAACAATTTGTGTCCTTACAGAGCTTTGTTGGAGGCTTTAACCACTGGCAGCAGCCTCAGAAGAACCTCCTCTGAAGCAAAGTATTTCTTCAGGTCAAACACATCCAGATCTTCTGCTGATGACACTAAGGTGAAACCCAGAGCTGACCACTGAGCAGGAGACAGTTTATCTGTGGAGAGACTTCCTGAACTCAGAGACTGTTGGATCTCCTCCACCAGAGAACGATCATTCAGTTCATTCAGACAGTGGAACAGATTGATGCTTTTCTCTGCAGACACATTCTCACTGATCTTCTCCTTGATGTACTGAACTGTTTCCTGATTGGTCTGTGAGCTACTTCCTGTCTGTGTCAGCAGACCTTGTAGGAGTCTCTGATTGGTCTGCAGTGAAAGTCCCAGGAGGAACCGGAGGAACAAGTCCAGGTGTCCATTTGGACTCTGTAAGGCCTGATCAACAGCTGTCTGGTGAAGAGACTTCAGTCTGCGTCTCTTAGCGGTTCTTTTTGTTTCTTCCATCAGGATGACACCAGAGTTGATGAAGGTCAGATGAACATGAAGAGCAGCCAGAAACTCCTGAACACTTAGATGGACGAAGCAGAACACCTTGTTCTGGTACAGCCCTCTCTCCTCTCTAAAGATCTGTGTGAACACTCCTGAGTACACTGAAGCTGTTCTGATATCGATGCCACACTCTGTCAGGTCTGATTCATAGAAGATCAGGTTTCCTTCCTGCAGCTGATCAAAAGCCAGTTTTCCTAGAGACTTGATCATCTTCTTGTTCTTTTTACTCCAGAGTGGATCTGTTGCAGCTCCTCCATCAAACTTGACCTTCTTCACTTTGGTCTGAACCACCAGGAAGTGGATGTACATCTCAGTCAGGGTGCTGGGCAGCTCTCCTCCCTCTCTGGTCTCCAACACGTCCTCCAGAACCGTAGCAGTGATCCAGCAGAAGACTGGGATGTGGCACATGATGTGGAGGCTTCTTGATGTCTTCATGTGGGAGATGATCCTCCTGGCCTGCTCCTCATCTCTGAATCTCTTCCTGAAGTACTCCTCCTTCTGTGGGTCAGTGAACCCTCTGACCTCTGTCACCATGCCAACACACTCAGGAGGAATCTGATTGGCTGCTGCAGGTTGTGTGGTTATCCAGAGGCGAGCAGAGGGAAGCAGTTTCCCCCTGATGAGGTTTGTCAGCAGAACATCCACTGAGGTGGACTCTGTAGCATCAGTCAGGATCTCCTGGTTCTGGAAGTCCAGAGGAAGTCGACTCTCATCCAGACCATCAAAGATGAACAGAACCTGGAAGTGTTCAAAGCTGCAGATTTCTTTGGTTTCAGTAAAGAAGTGATGAACAAGGTCCACCAAGCTGAACTTTTTCTCTTTCAGCACATTCAGCTCTCTGAAGGTGAATGGAAATACGAAGTGGATGTTCTGGTGGGCTTTGCCTTCAGCCCAGTCCAGAGTGAACTTCTGGGTTAGGACTTTTTTCCCAATACCAGCCACTCCCTTTGTCATCACTGTTCTGATTGGTTGGTCTCTTCCAGGTGGGACTTTAAAGATGTCTTCTTGTCTGATGGTTGTTTCTGATCTGTGTGGTTTCCTGGATGCTGTTTCAATCTGTCTGACCTCATGTTCATCATTGACCTCTCCAGTTCCTCCCTCTGTGATGTAGAGTTCTGTGTAGATCTGGTTCAGAAGGGTTGGACTTCCTGCTTTAGCGATCCCCTCAAACACACACTGGAACTTCTCCTTCAGACGAGATTTAAGTTTATGTTGACAAAGTGCAGCAAGATGTTCTAAATTAACAGAAAAAGTGAAATCAGGAAGGAAACCAAATGATCTTCTGAAGATGATGTGAATAAATGTGATTCCATCTCTTCAGACATCAGTAAATGTGTGATTTATCTATCAGGTTAAATCTTTGTAGAAATCCTCTTACTGCTCTGCAGACGGTCAGCCAGCTCCTCCTCCTTCATCCTCCTCAGGAAGTTCAGAGTGATCTTCATCAGTGCCTCTCTGCTGCTCCTCCTCTGCTCTTCATCCTCACCTTCCAGCACCTCCTCATCATCTCTCTGACTCTCTGAGCAGTCTGGGTCATCTGGGCTCAGAACCTTCTGGATCTTCTTCAGCTCCTTCTTCACAAAAGTGACAATGTTGTCTTCCAGCAGCTGGAACAGAATAATATATGAAGGACACATCAGACTGAGATCATGGATCCAAACATCAGAACCATGTTGGACAGACTGACGGTCCACAAAGTCCAGCATGGAGACGACTGAACAGAACCAATGGTAAAGTAGTAGTTCTACATGTACAGACCATAAATATGGAGTCCAGCTGGGCTTGATGCTGCCGGGCAGACGGACCTCTGGGAACCTCTGAGTTCTGCTGGTCCACTCTGTGGAGGAACCAGAACAATTTTTCTGTTCACAGAGACAAACAAAGTAAACGTCCATGAACTGATAACTGGAGGTCAGCAGTGAAGCAGTGTAGTCCCTGCGGTGCTGAAGGTTTACTGCTTCTGTTGGTCTGAGAATAATATTTTAGT
Source organism: Fundulus heteroclitus (assembly GCF_011125445.2). NCBI lineage: Eukaryota > Metazoa > Chordata > Actinopteri > Cyprinodontiformes > Fundulidae > Fundulus > Fundulus heteroclitus. The sequence goes on along the minus strand of NW_023396782.1, from coordinate 47,451 downwards.
CTCAGTAATGATGATAAAATTGTCTCATTCTTTTTTTTTGTTTCTTTTTTTTAACCATGTGAAGCGGCTAAAACATCAGGAAATCACTGCAACAAAATTCCTGTCATACATTATGTTTATAATGGCGAAATACAATCAAGCAGTTGCTCTATACTGGTTTTTAAAGTACATTTTAAAGTACTTGGTATTTTATTTTGAAATCCAACTTTTTGTAGGTATCAGTATTGAAAGTAAATCAATCTTGGAAAAACCCATTTACCATCTAATGTAGAACAGATTACTAGATCAATGTGTGCTTCTGTGCTTTTTTGTTTCTCTTGTTGTGTCTCTGCTCTGTCTTCTGTAACCCCAGTCGGTCGAGGCAGATGACCGTTCATACTGAGCCCGGTTCTGCTGGAGGTTTTCCTTCCCGTTAATGGGTGGTTTTTCTTTCCACTGTCGCTTCATGCTTGCTCAGTATGAGGGATTGCTGCAAAGCCATGGACAATGCAGATGACTCTCCCTGTGGCTCTACGCTTCTCCAGGAGTGAATGCTGCTTGTCGGGACTTTGATGCAATCAACTGGTTTCCTTATATAGGAAAGTTTTGACCAATCTGCATAATATGATTGATTTGACTTTGTAAAGTGCTTTGAGATGACATGTTTCATGAATTGGCACTATATAAATAAAGTTGAATTGAATTAAATAAAAAAAAAAAAAATACTGTAAGAGGGAAAATCCAAAGCCTGTTTATGATGTTTAAGACGTTTCCAAATGAAAACTAAAATTTATTGTGAAAACATTATTCAAAGAAGCTTCATGAAGCATCAGTGATAGTGACACCAACAGTAGTTTCACAAGTAACATGAATATTTGATAAAGTCAAAAGGTTTATTCCACAAACAGCATAAACCTTTTATGTAAGGATAGTGCCTATCTCTTGAAATCATTGGGTGAGAGAGGCGGTCCACCCTGGACAGGTCACCAGTCCATCACAACTCAAAAAGAGACACACATGACAGACAGCTGCTCCTGCCAGCAGATAGCTACACCTAGGGGACTGAAGCATGGCCCAAAACGTCATGGCTTCACTATTGCATTAGCTCTGCTGATTCCTATGCTGTTGTTATATCTATAGAAATCTTGTTTGATCATGTTTCATTTTCAATTTTGCTGGATAATAAAAGTCTCCTAGAGCTAAGAGGGTGTTAATAGTTAACCTGACGCCGCCAGATAGATTTGCTTCGCATATCCATCTGGAAACCTTCCGTTGAAGTAATTTTGGGAAGGGGCGAAAATACTGGTTAGCTGATTGGCCTATGTTGGTGATAGACGGGCCAAATGAACCAATCAGATTCGTCGTCGCTCGTAACAGAGCGATGACGAAAACACAACCACAAGCCAAGCTACTCTTGCTGCTGCAGGTAAAGGCTCGTTAGCTCAGCAAAGAAATACTCTGTAATTCCGATAAAACTTGCTCGATAGCCACGCTAACGCTAGTTTCATCGGCTGAAGCCGCCATGTTCTTTAGACTGAACTGTCGATCTTCTCGTTGCGTCACACCTCAACCCGCCTCAAAGCCAACGCTGATTGGACATTCGTTTGGTGAACGGCTCCAAATTTTCTTTAACGGAGAGTAGCCAGACTGATCTGCGAGTGAAACCTTGAAAGCTCGCGAGATCAGGATGGTCTCACGAGGCTAGTTAATAGTGACTCCAAAGCTAAATTGTAGTGTTCCAAACGTTCAAAAGATGATCTGATGACATACCCAGATGAAAACAGATGTTTTTCTGAGTAAATTAAGTCTTCCTGTGCAACTTAATATTGTCCCACGTAACAGGTGTGAAAATACTGGTCTATATTTTATCTCAAGTTCATTCCTACTTTTCAGGTACGTTTGTTTTTCTTTAGATGTACTTTATATCTAACACAATTAGAATATTACAAAAAAGTGATTGAAAAGTGAAAAATATATTATATATTATATAATATGTAAAATATATTATACAGAATAATTTTTCTAGGCTCATATTGAATACAATGCAGTGACAGTTGCGGCACTGCAAGAAACCCAAATAATTAACAATCAATGTGTCCACTCCCATTGGTTACTTGCAGTTACGACTCAAGTTACTGAGACTGTACAGCGCTGTAAATATTTCCAGAAGAATAAAGTTTGACCAAATGAACCCTCTAACTAACCCTAACAGCTGCAGCAGCCCCAGATTTCACAGGAAACATTGGGCGCTAGAGAGGATAATGTTCGAGTTAATTTCAGAATAAAATAACTCCACCAAATCGGCAACCCCAAGACACAAGGGACTTTTTCGTTTTTTAGAACAAAACTCGTTTTCTGTGCGCTTAAATATCCTCTTTCATCTTCCAAACCATAGCTGTTTTTAGTTATTTATAAAGGACAGCAACAGAAGGACCACATGAACTTCTGTTCTCACAAGCGGCCATTCAGCAGCCGAAGTTGCTGTTTTCCTAGGAGCAGTGTGAGTGGGGGTTTACAGCAAAGCAGGACTGGATCAGGACTACCACCCGCATCATGGTTTGTGTGAGCCCACAGAGGGTTATATTCCAATCCTTTGTTTCTTGTACTTTTGTTTATTTTACTTTTGTTGAAAAAGATAACAAATTGTTAAACTGCTCCCCCTGGCACCGTTTGCTGCTTTGTTAGTGGTGCAGTTGAACTAGAAATTAACTTCAAACTTCTGTCGAGGTTGTGGTGGAAGTTTTCATAATAAACTATTTTCCAAAATAAATACTCTACTGACCGCGGTTAAAATTAGAACCTTGACAAACCAGTAAAGTCACCACGGAGAAAAAAGTCACATGGAGCTGGTACACTGCACCCCAGCTACTCCTCCCCTAGCCGATGTGTCCCTCCACATTTCACATGCTTCCAACCCCACTGCATTTAATCCTGGTCTAAACAGGAGATCAGAGAATTCTGTGGAGTAGTTGCGCTCTAATATACAGGCTCCTCCAGAAAAGGACATGGCTTTTCTGTAACCTTTCTTGTGCAGGTAATGCTCCCCATCACAGTAGAACCCAAAAGAACTTGGTTCTGTATATATCAGTCACATAATCACACTGATCATCTCCCTTTGGTCAAAGACTAAAGCTTTAAATGAACACTGACCCGCGTCAATGACGCGGGTCATTGACGAGACCCGCGTCAGACCCAGCCTCCCGCAGCCCCTCCGGTCGGATGCCTCTGGAAGCCGGCGCGTTACACCGGGCAGCGGCAAGATGGCTCCAAGGAAGAACGCGTCTGAGGATATGGAGAAACTAAGAAGAGCGATTGAATTCCTAACCGAGGAGGTTTCCTCGGTCAAAACGCAGCAAAAAGGAATTTTCAGCTTAGTGGAGGAGATCAAGGCACTTCGTATTCAAAATGCAGAAAAGGACAAGAAAATCGAGCGACTACAAAGTCGGGTTGCAGAGCTGGAGCAACACGCGAGATTAAACGAGGTAATTATTACAGGCCTCAGGGTGAAACCTCATTCGTATGCTCGCGCTGTCACTGCAGACGAAGGAGAAACGAATATGGAGATGCAAGCGTCCACGGAGCAACAAGTTACTTCCTTTTTCCAATCTAAAGGAATTGAGATGGACAATGGGAGTATCGAGGCTTGTTTTCCAATCACGAAGAGAAATGCCGGTGATAGGCAAGCCATCCTGATACGTTTTTGCAACAGAAAACACAAGGCGGCACTGTTGAAAGAGGGGAGGAAATTGAAAGGAACCGATGTTTATGTAAATGAACATCTGACCAAGGAAAATGCGGAAATAGCCAAACAAGCGAGATTCCTTAAAAAACTGAAGAAAATACAACAAACGTGGACTGTAAACGGCAAGATATTCATCAAGTTAAATGGGGCTCCGGAAGTGGCTAAAGTTGTTCAAGTAAGGAGTATGGAGGAGTTGAGAAAGTTTGAATGAGGAACGTCTTGGGAGCTACCGTAAGGTAACGCAAAGACTACACCTACATGACAAGCATAAAAGAAGATTTGGCGGAGGCCAGTATGTCACACCTTCATAATTTACAGGACATTACGGAGTTAGGCCTACACCAATTTCAATACACAGAGCATACCCAACTAGATATGGAACAGGATATAGATCCCGACAACAACTTCTACACTCACATCAACAGTGACTGTCGTTACTACACCGACAAACAATACAATCAAATAAAGCAGGACGGGAAATTATCAGTACGACACATTAACAGCAGAAGCCTGTATAGAAACTTTGTAAACATAAAGGACTATGTGTGTCAAGTTGTACATCCCTTTGATGTCATAGCAATAACAGAAACGTGGATAAACAACGAAAGGATTTTGGGATGGAAGGATATGAGTTTGTGCATCTGAATCGAAACAATAAGACTGGTGGAGGTGTGGGATTTTTTGTGAAAAATGAGTTGAATGCTAAGATTGTTGACAAAATGACGGTATGTGTGGATGACTTACTGGAATGCGTCACAATTGAAATTGGTTTAGAAAAAATGAAGAATGCTGTTATCAGTTGTGTTTACAGAGCACCGGGAGGAAATGTTGAATTATTTACTGAATGGTTTGGGCACTTCTTTAATAAGACACAGATGCTTTTATTCATCTGTGGAGATTTCAATATTAATCTCATGAATACAGGACATAGAAAGACGGAACAGTTTATAAATACAGTCTACAGCATGGGTCTATATCCAACCATTACCAGACCAACAAGATTAACTTGTCACAGTGCCAAGTTGATTGACAACATATTTACAAACTACATGGAAAATAGCATAGAAAGTGGTATATTAATTACAGACATATCTGACCATTTACCAATTTTTACATTATTTAATTGCAATTATAGAAGAAAGAAGCTTGCAATTAATGGGTTTAGATATAAAAGAATTAAAACAGAGGGAGCCATGATGGCTTTAAAACAGGATTTATTACATCAAAACTGGGAGCTTGTGTACATCGAAGAAAATGTAAATGCAGCCTATGAGAAATTTATGGATATGTTTAATATGGCGTACAATAAGCACTGCCCAGTAAAGAAATTTAAAGAAAGCATTAAACAGATAAATAGTCCATGGGTGACAGAGGGGTTGAGGAGGGCGTGTATGAAGAAGAACTCATTGTATAGACATTTTCTTAAAAAAAGGACAGTGGAAGCAGAAGTAAAATACAAGTGGTACAAAAATAAATTAACTAATATATTGAGGTCTTGTAAGAGGGAATACTACAATAAATTGCTGGAAGGAAATAAAAATACGGACGGACGGACGGACGGACGGACGGACGGACGGACGGACGGAAATAAAAATAATATTAAAGGTATATGGACTATCTTAAACAGCATTGTGAGAAAGGAGTCAAAGGGAATAAAATTACCGGAATATTTTACTGAAAAGGACAAAATTATAAAGGATATGACTGACGTTGCAAATGGTTTTAATAGGTTCTTTGTCAATGTTGGACCTGAGCTTGCGTCAAAAATATCAGAGACAAATACATCTGTCTGCGAAGACATGGGGGAAAGGAACCCATACACAATGTTTCTGGGTGAGAGACTTAAGGATATACCTTCTGCCACTTTTTAATTGACGGATGATTTATGACCCTAATCATTTCCGGTCCCCCTTTGATTTCCGGCCCCTCCCCATTTCCGCCCCCCCCCATTTCCGGTCCCCTCCCCCACTTCCGGAATCCATACCCCTCCCCCATTTCCGGTCCCCTCCCCCACTTCCGGAATCCATACCCCTCCCCATTTCCGGTCCCCTCCCCCACTTCCGGAAGCCGTACCCCTCCCCCATTTCCGGTCCCCTCCCCCACTCCAGGAAGCCGTACCCCTCCCCCATTTCCGGTCCCCTCCCCCACTCCAGGAAGCCGTACCCCTCCCCCATTTCCGGTCCCCTCCCCCACTCTAGGAATTCGAAACTGACACAGATTCAACAAATAGGATCTTCTCACCAACATGACAATCAAAAACGGGGTTTACCGGTCGATGGTTTCTTCCGTGCAACTCCGAGACAGGCTCAAGATAAAACAACTCCGGTTATTTTTCTGCTTGACGCATTACGTGACAAGATGATAGCAGACCGGATGTCAACGCTGTTCTGCAACTGTTGCAACTGGAGAGATGTTTTGAGGATCAAGAAAGTGGTAGCTTTTTAGACCCGCCCTCCTCACAACAGCCAATACCTCCCCCCTTCAACGTTAACCACACCCCTTCTCAGTATAAGAAAAAAACAACCAGGCAGACCGATCGGGACCTCCATGCAACTTCACTGACCAGACTTCTAACATCTGAAACCATGAGGAACTACGCGGGCAGCGGTTTGACGGTCTGGATAGAGAACCTACTCCACCACCGTCTCCTTCAACCGCTCAGCCGCTAAACCGCAGGACTCTACGTAAGCTTTGCTGAATACGAATCCTACGTGAAAAAACCTCCGTCCCGCATCTCTATACGGTGAAATAGAGGATCCTTAATCTTTAATCCTGATATAAAGATTAATTCAGTTTGGCGGGACAACATAAAGCGTCTTAATAGTGCAGCCGCTCACTCTCTTACTGATCACGACCCCAAGTTTCACGAGATCTGTTAAGGAGGGGAGGAGTTGTGTCAAAACACATGTGTGGCACTGCAGGAAGGGGGGACAATATCAATCTTTGCTGACTTGCAGTCAGCAAATTCGTGCAGGGCATTATCTTATCATTTCATACATCTAACAGCAAAACCGTCGCTTTCAACAAGCATGACATCCTTTCATTGTTAGTTAATAAACAAAAACACCGAGCCTCTCTGTTATCTTAATCAACAGACTGACTGGTCAGCGTAGACATCATACTTCCTGGTTAACTAGGGAGCCGAACAGGAAACCTCCCCCTTATCTCAATAAACCACTGACCACCGCAGCTCAGTAAAAATCAAAACGGTCAGTAAAAGTCATTACGCTGGTAGAAGTCACGCCTTTCTTATCCTACAACTCTCTTAGTTAAAATATAGTTGTTGTTTTTGTTTTTTACCAACTCTGAAGGCAGCCATCTCTCTACAGATGGTGCTAATATTTGTCCTGTCACCTGTACATGTCCTAACTATGGCTCTTATAAACTAATGATTGTTCAGACAATTAATCGTGTAATCGTTAAAAATGTACAAATTCTGCTGATTCTGAACATAATTACTTAAGCTAATTCTATGAGTAATAGAAATGAAAAAAAAAGCTAAATCGGTGAATATTTCACTCTGAATAACAAGGCTAAATCTTCAACTAAAAAAGTTCTAGGATCAAAATGTTAAAAGTTCAGCCCTTTCTGGTGGACTTGCAAATGCAGTGCAAATGCATCTGTAGTGAAAATAGTCACAAAAAAGTATCAAGTTACACCTGTACATTACATTCTGGAGTTTTTCTTTTTTAGAATAGAATAGATTTTATTCTATTTATATAAAACAGATCCTTCTAGTGTACTGCAGGGACAATGTTAAACTAGGGTTTTTTTAGTCGACAAATGATAATATAATGATAATGACACATTTATCAAATAAGGTACACATCTAGTTTAAATTAAGGTATGATAAATACTACCTTTTTCATATCGTTCTGACACAGTTTTAACACAATAGAAATAGCTGTACCGTCCCAAAGTGGGGAGATTCAGGTGACAGCTGACTTTAGACAATACTGATTAAAATGGAACAAAGCTCAATTTAAAGTTAAGTTAGTACAGCAAAGGAAAAAGAAAACAAACTGCAATTATTAATACATAAGGCCTAGTCAGATAACAATTGAAAAATAAAAACAAGTTCATTTGCAGAATAATGTAATATTTTAAACATATTTTGTTACACAAATTAACAAAAACTGCAAAGACTTTCTCCACAGAACAGAACCAAAACCAAACTTTGCTCTCAATATATTGCTCTGATAAGACTCTGCAGGTTTTTCACTGGAACCTGCTCATTCTGCTCCACTTTATCGTCTCCATCTTTAAACTAAAAAACTAGATGCTTTGATTTTGCCTCTCCCCCATAGTTCATTTTATAGAACTCAGGGTTTCCCCAGAACCTGGGCTAATCTTTGCAGTAGGTGTCTTGGTGGGTTGAGGGGTGTTTGCGGTTAACTGTGCCGGCGGGGATTTTTACCAAAATATTGCTTTTTCATCATTAAAAACAGCAGAACAGTATAGCGTTGTACCAGACAAGTAAAAGTTAGGTAACCAAAGTAAGAAGAACATGATTTTTAATTGTGATGGCAGAAATATCCAGTCAGTAGCTTTTGGTTTTACGGTTATAAACATTGATCCATTATTTGGTGGATATAAAGGCTGCTGATCATCAGGCGGCTGCAAGCAGCAACAGAAATCCATGCAGGGTACAGGCCGGCCTGCAGCACAGTAAAAATGCAGAGGTTGCTGTCAGCAATACCTGTTGGCGTGTAATCAGTAGAGCCAACATTTACACTGCCGATTTTTTTTTTTTTTTTTCTTCACACAAACCACGGTCTGTTTGTACTAACAGACCGATCTAGACTTAGGTTAAATCAGTCGGTTTGGAAGTGGCTTTTTTCTTGTTGAATAATGCCAGTAATTGTCTAAACTTTCTCTTTTATTTGACAAAATTGCTGACAAGCACAAAATTGTTGGATTTTGTTTGGAAATCAGTGGCAACCGCAGAACAACAGACTCTCTAACAGCCAAACCAGTGCTACAAATCCTCTAAAGCTACATGAGGTGAACCCTGAACTAAGGGGGGAATTTTGTGGTGGATAGATGCTAAACTTTCTTCAGTGATATTTTTCATTTAGTTTCCAAACACACCTAGAACCAGCACCATTGGTTAAAAAATGTAGTTGAACCTGCGGAGAGGTTTAGCCTGTATAAGTTTTGACCCTGTCTAGAGCGACAAACCCCCACAATGAATTCACAGCTTTTCACCAAATTGCTTGTCTTAATTTTTTTTCTTCCAAAATTCATCTCCACGATCAGTGTATGTAAACTTCTGACTGGAAAATACCAGGATATGTTGTCCCTGTGTAGGTGAAACCAAACCGTAACAACTATTTAAAAATATGTAAACAGTTTTAATTGACTAATTAACTCTTCTACTCCTATTTTGCAAAATCAACACTTACACCCTTTTGGGTCCTTTTTATTTTTACGTTATTTGTTGTTATTTCAACTTTACGTTCTCTCTGTTTTGTTTTTTTCTCTTCATAGTAGGTACATCTACCCTGGTATTCTGTTTAGCTGTGACGCCATTACCGTCTTTAACGTAGAAACTATTTGTGGATCAGTGTTTCTGTGATGCTTTTGTATCTCTGCTTATGCCATATTGATAGTGTTAGTAAAATTGTATTGTATGTAGTAGTGCTTTCTTATTTTTTATTTTTTTTTTTTACTTTCCAGATATTGTATTATCTGTCCACTCTGAAAAATAAGTCCATAATTAGCATTAAGAACCCAAAATACAATACGAGTGTGGATAGTAACTATATTTGACGCCCTAAGATGTGTGTGTGTGTGTCACTTTATGGCAAATATGCCATAAAAACCCACCAGTTATTACTCCTTTGGGGGTTCTCTTGTAGAAAAATAGTTTATTGCTAGTTTTTGAATCTGTCTTTGGTAAAGAGGATGGATAGTATGAAGTTTATCAGGTGTCTAATTTCAATGGTTAAAAACATGCTGCTTTGTTTACGAGCAACATTTACGATTGTCACTCAAGTTATTTATTTTATAGTGTTAACTGTTTGCATTTGGAGGACCTAGTTGCATGAGACTATGTGCTAAAATTCTAAAGGATTGTTCATTTGAAACTGAGATCAGAATTGAGTCAAATAATGAATCTGGTATAGTGAGATTTTACAACAGTGACAAAAAACTATTTTACACATCTTTTTTATATAGCTTTTACTTTACGTGAAATTTTACATAAAATATAATCAATACATTATCAAATCTACAATTTAATTACTCAAAGAACTTTTTTGTCACAGAAACATTGCTTACAGTAATCAGTTACATAGAAAAAATCTATTCTACTGGAGCGCAGTGTTTGTTTATCTGTGTGAGCTTTAATTGATGTTTAATTAACTGAGGTGTGTTAGAAAACCAGAGAGCAAAAGTTCTGACATCAAGTCAGAACCTGACGGTGCACTGGAAAGTTTCCACACCCCATCCACACGTTGGTTACTGGTCAGACCTTTTTATCTATCGCTATCACTCAAACACAACGTCTCGTTCCTTATTTGGCACAAAGGCAGTTTTTTCTTGTAAAAAGACAAGAAAAGGTACACATTTTAAATCCCATGAAAAATTTGCTGAGAGCGGAATAAAGGTAGAATGCAAGGTAATAAATATACAGAAAAAGATGTGTTCACAAGAAATCTAATGACAGTGGATAACATATTAGGTAATGAGGAAAAAGGGGGAAATATGCTTGTAAGGTTACCAATATTACCCAGACATTCAAGACGGTCTTAACTATGAAATTAAAAGCTCACCTTTATGTGAGAGGATTATGTCCTGTTTCTGCTTTTCTGTTTTGGCTATATTTTTTTTTTTCAAAAACTGAAACAAATGTATAACATCTGACAAATGAGCTGAATGTATCCAGAAGCTTTTTAAATTATTGTATTTATTAAGGGGTATAAAGCTATCCAAACCAGCCTATTATGAAAAAGTTATTGAATGAATAGATGTTATTATTCACATTTTTTGTAAGCTGAGGCTAATTTTAATACTCACGCCAAGGTCTATTTAATGTCAGACCTGTAGCCCAAAGAATTCAGGTAAATAGATTCAGGCTACAATATCTCAGAAGGCTACATATTATGCCTGGATCTAAATAAATTCAAAAGCAGAATTTGACATTTATCATCGGCATCTATCTGTCTGATGAGGGTATCGTGCCATTTTATCCTTTCTCTTCAGACACCCAGTGACCAGGACAATATTATTTCCAAAAGTACACAAACAGCTCATCCAGGAGGCCGCAAAAGAACACAGAACATCTTAGGCACTGCACCTGACTTGTTTCAGTTAAGTTCAGTAAAAGTAGATTTATTGTTATTTTTATGAAGGTGTGCATCCTGGTAGGTTTCACGTAAAACTAACAATTCAGAAAAAGAACTATATACTCAATCAAATCTGGTGGTGGACTGAGGCCAACTTGCCATGGGAGATCCTACCAGGAGTAAGAATCTCTGGAAAACATAGTTCTCAGAATCATAGCAGATTCAAGAGAGGGGTGATACATGGTGGATATTTGACATACTCACTAATTATTAAATTCATAATGAAAACTATATTTTGTTTCTTTTATTCTGCAAGTTTGCCCTTACTCTGCAAGTTTGCCCTTACTCTGCAGAGCCTTAAATTAATTATGTTGTACCTCTGTGTCGGAATCTTTACATTTACATTTGACTTTGCAGTTGTGGTACTTGAATTTCTCTGTGAGGCAGAATAAAGCCTATTTCAACTCTATTCCCTCCTATTTTTCTTGTATTTCATGTTTCAATCCTCATAAAAAGTATTTGTAGGTTTTTTTTATGTTATTAATTACGATATGAAGACGGTTTTGAAATATTCTACTATCCAATACTCTGCTTTTTCATGATTGTCATGATTGGTAAAACTGGAGTTGAGGCTTTAATTAGCAACACAGTTCAATAACAGTCAATTTTAACCAGCTTTAGGATAAAAAGATGTTCGATATAGTGCTGCAGTTACTACAAAGATTTGTCTCAGAAACATTGCTTACAGTAACAGAACTTGATAGAAACCAGTTTAATGAATTAAAAAGACACAGTTATATTATCAAGCTTATTTGAACTATTAATAATGAGTCCACAGCATTCTGTATAACTTTTAAACGTCGTAGAGAGGCTTTGTCTAGTCTCGTTTACAGGCATTACAATTGTCTAATTGAGAAATATATGTGCATGTGCATGTTTTTCAAGTAAAGCTGCCAGCATATTTCCAACGTTCCCTAACAGTAAGATGCAAAAGTGTAAGATGATGCTATAATCATTTCTGTTTTGTTAGGAGATATCAGCCAGGCAGTTGCTTTGGTTTTAGTGAGGAAGTCGATCAGTTCAGTTTTATCAGGAAAATGGTGAGGTTTAAACAGCATGTATGATTAAAGAAAATAAAATGGTAATGGCCCAAGTATTGACCCTTGGAAAACCCCTTAGGTTAATAAAGCTTTCATGGAGAAGGACTCACTGGGTTTGTTTTTAATAGTGAAACATCTATGCGATAGGTAGGAAGAAAACCAGTTTGTTGCAGCTCCAGAAATACCAACAAGTTGTTAATGCCAATGACCAAAAACATTCTGGTCTACAATAACGAATGCCACATTTTAACATTTTTTTCTATGTAATTGATTACTGTAAGCAATGTTTCTGAGAGAAACTTTGTAGTAACTGCTGCACTATATCGAACATCTTTTTATCCTAAAGCTGGTTAAAATTGACTGTTATTGAACTGTGTTGCTAATTAAAGCCTCAACTCCATTAATTGTGCAAAGTAATGATTTCTATCTCTGCTTTAGTAAATGATGGATAATCATAATCTGGTATTTTAAATGTTACTTTTGGCAGTTTTACCAATCATGACAATCATGAAAAAGCAGAGTATTGGATAGTAGAATATTTCAAAACCGTCTTCATATCGTAATTAATAACATAAAAAAAAAACTACAAATACTTTTTATGAGGATTGAAACATGAAATACAAGAAAAATAGGAGGGAATAGAGTTGAAATAGGCTTTATTCTGCCTCACAGAGAAATTCAAGTACCACAACTGCAAAGTCAAATGTAAATGTAAAGATTCCGACACAGAGGTACAACATAATTAATTTAAGGCTCTGCAGAGTAAGGGCAAACTTGCAGAGTAAGGGCAAACTTGCAGAATAAAAGAAACAAAATATAGTTTTCATTATGAATTTAATAATTAGTGAGTATGTCAAATATCCACCATGTATCACCCCTCTCTTGAATCTGCTATGATTCTGAGAACTATGTTTTCCAGAGATTCTTACTCCTGGTAGGATCTCCCATGGCAAGTTGGCCTCAGTCCACCACCAGATTTGCTTGAGTATATAGTTCTTTTTCTGAATTGTTAGTTTTACGTGAAACCTACCAGGATGCACACCTTCCAAAAAATAACAATAAATCTACTTTTACTGAACTTAACTGAAACAAGTCAGGTGCAGTGCCTAAGATGTTCTGTGTTCTTTTGCGGCCTCCTGGATGAGCTGTTTGTGTACTCTTGGAAATAATATTGTCCTGGTCACTGGGTGTCTGAAGAGAAAGGATAAAATGGCACGATACCCTCATCAGACAGATAGATGCCGATGATAAATGTCAAATTCTGCTTTTGAATTTATTTAGATCCAGGCATAATATGTAGCCTTCTGAGAAATTGTAGCCTGAATCTATTTACCTGAATTCTTTGGGCTACAGGTCTGACATTAAATAGACCTTGGCGTGAGTATTAAAATTAGCCTCAGCTTACAAAAAATGTGAATAATAACATCTATTCATTCAATAACTTTTTCATAATAGGCTGGTTTGGATAGCTTTATACCCCTTAATAAATACAATAATTTAAAAAGCTTCTGGATACATTCAGCTCATTTGTCAGATGTTATACATTTGTTTCAGTTTTTGAAAAAAAAAAATATAGCCAAAACAGAAAAGCAGAAACAGGACATAATCCTCTCACATAAAGGTGAGCTTTTAATTTCATAGTTAAGACCGTCTTGAATGTCTGGGTAATATTGGTAACCTTACAAGCATATTTCCCCCTTTTTCCTCATTACCTAATATGTTATCCACTGTCATTAGATTTCTTGTGAACACATCTTTTTCTGTATATTTATTACCTTGCATTCTACCTTTATTCCGCTCTCAGCAAATTTTTCATGGGATTTAAAATGTGTACCTTTTCTTGTCTTTTTACAAGAAAAAACTGCCTTTGTGCCAAATAAGGAACGAGACGTTGTGTTTGAGTGATAGCGATAGATAAAAAGGTCTGACCAGTAACCAACGTGTGGATGGGGTGTGGAAACTTTCCAGTGCACCGTCAGGTTCTGACTTGATGTCAGAACTTTTGCTCTCTGGTTTTCTAACACACCTCAGTTAATTAAACATCAATTAAAGCTCACACAGATAAACAAACACTGCGCTCCAGTAGCATAGATTTTTTCTATGTAACTGATTACTGTAAGCAATGTTTCTGTGACAAAAAAGTTCTTTGAGTAATTAAATTGTAGATTTGATAATGTATTGATTATATTTTGTGTAAAATTTCACGTAAAGTAAAAGCTATATAAAAAAGATGTGTAAAATAGTTTTTTGTCACTGTTGTAAAATCTCACTATACCAGATTCATTATTTGACTCAATTCTGATCTCAGTTTCAAATGAACAATCCTTTAGAATTTTAGCACATAGTCTCATGCAACTAGGTCCTCCAAATGCAAACAGTTAACACTATAAAATAAATAACTTGAGTGACAATCGTAAATGTTGCTCGTAAACAAAGCAGCATGTTTTTAACCATTGAAATTAGACACCTGATAAACTTCATACTATCCATCCTCTTTACCAAAGACAGATTCAAAAACTAGCAATAAACTATTTTTCTACAAGAGAACCCCCAAAGGAGTAATAACTGGTGGGTTTTTATGGCATATTTGCCATAAAGTGACACACACACACACATCTTAGGGCGTCAAATATAGTTACTATCCACACTCGTATTGTATTTTGGGTTCTTAATGCTAATTATGGACTTATTTTTCAGAGTGGACAGATAATACAATATCTGGAAAGTAAAAAAATAAATTAAAATAAAATAAGAAAGCACTACTACATACAATACAATTTTACTAACACTATCAATATGGCATAAGCAGAGATACAAAAGCATCACAGAAACACTGATCCACAAATAGTTTCTACGTTAAAGACGGTAATGGCGTCACAGCTAAACAGAATACCAGGGTAGATGTACCTACTATGAAGAGAAAAAACAAAACAGAGAGAACGTAAAGTTGAAATAACAACAAATAACGTAAAAATAAAAAGGACCCAAAAGGGTGTAAGTGTTGATTTTGCAAAATAGGAGTAGAAGAGTTAATTAGTCAATTAAAACTGTTTACATATTGTTAAATAGTTGTTACGGTTTGGTTTCACCTACACAGGGACAACATATCCTGGTATTTTCCAGTCAGAAGTTTACATACACTGATCGTGGAGATGAATTTTGGAAGAAAAAAAATTAAGACAAGCAATTTGGTGAAAAGCTGTGAATTCATTGTGGGGGTTTGTCGCTCTAGACAGGGTCAAAACTTATACAGGCTAAACCTCTCCGCAGGTTCAACTACATTTTTTAACCAATGGTGCTGGTTCTAGGTGTGTTTGGAAACTAAATGAAAAATATCACTGAAGAAAGTTTAGCATCTATCCACCACAAAACTCCCCCCTTAGTTCAGGGTTCACCTCATGTAGCTTTAGAGGATTTGTAGCACTGGTTTGGCTGTTAGAGAGTCTGTTGTTCTGCGGTTGCCACTGATTTCCAAACAAAATCCAACAATTTTGTGCTTGTCAGCAATTTTGTCAAATAAAAGAGAAAGTTTAGACAATTACTGGCATTATTCAACAAGAAAAAAGCCACTTCCAAACCGACTGATTTAACCTAAGTCTAGATCGGTCTGTTAGTACAAACAGACCGTGGTTTGTGTGAAGAAGAAAAAAAAAATCGGCAGTGTAAATGTTGGTTCTACTGATTACACGCCAACAGGTATTGCTGACAGCAACCTCTGCATTTTTACTGTGCTGCAGGCCGGCCTGTACCCTGCATGGATTTCTGTTGCTGCTTGCAGCCGCCTGATGATCAGCAGCCTTTATATCCACCAAATAATGGATCAATGTTTATAACTGTAAAACCAAAAGCTACTGACTGGATATTTCTGCCATCACAATTAAAAATCATGTTCTTCTTACTTTGGTTACCTAACTTTTACTTGTCTGGTACAACGCTATACTGTTCTGCTGTTTTTAATGATGAAAATCAATATTTTGGTAAAAATCCCCGCCGGCACAGTTAACCGCAAACACCCCTCAACCCACCAAAACACCTACTGCAAAGATTAGCCCAAGTTCTGGGGAAACCCTGAGTTCTATAAAATGAACTATGGGGGAGAGGCAAAATCAAAGCATCTAGTTTTTTAGTTTAAAGATGGAGGCGACAAAGTGGAGCAGAATGAGCAGGTTCCAGTGAAAAACCTGCAGAGTCTTATCAGAGCAATATATTGAGAGCAGAGTTTGGTTTTGGTTCTGTTCTGTGGAGAAAGTCTTTGCAGTTTTTGTTAATTTGTGTAACAAAATATGTTTAAAATATTACATTATTCTGCAAATGAACTTGTTTTTATTTTTCAATTGTTATCTGACTAGGCCTTATGTATTAATAATTGCAGTTTGTTTTCTTTTTCCTTTGCTGTACTAACTTAACTTTAAATTGAGCTTTGTTCCATTTTAATCAGTATTGTCTAAAGTCAGCTGTCACCTGAATCTCCCCACTTTGGGACGGTACAGCTATTTCTATTGTGTTAAAACTGTGTCAGAATGATATGAAAAAGGTAGTATTTATCATACCTTAATTTAAACTAGATGTGTACCTTATTTGATAAATGTGTCATTATCATTATATTATCATTTGTCGACTAAAAAAACCCTAGTTTAACATTGTCCCTGCAGTACACTAGTAGGATCTGTTTTATATAAATAGAATAAAATCTATTCTATTCTAAAAAAGAAAAACTCCAGAATGTAATGTACAGGTGTAACTTGATACTTTTTTGTGACTATTTTCACTACAGATGCATTTGCACTGCATTTGCAAGTCCACCAGAAAGGGCTGAACTTTTAACATTTTGATCCTAGAACTTTTTTAGTTGAAGATTTAGCCTTGTTATTCAGAGTGAAATATTCACCGATTTAGCTTTTTTTTTCATTTCTATTACTCATAGAATTAGCTTAAGTAATTATGTTAAGAATGAGCAGAATTTGTACATTTTTAACAATTACACGATTAATTGTCTGAACAATCATTAGTTTATAAGAGCCATAGTTAGGACATGTACAGGTGACAGGACAAATATTAGCACCATCTGTAGAGAGATGGCTGCCTTCAGAGTTGGTAAAAAACAAAAACAACAACTATATTTTAACTAAGAGAGTTGTAGGATAAGAAAGGCGTGACTTCTACCAGCGTAATGACTTTTACTGACCGTTTTGATTTTTACTGAGCTGCGGTGGTCAGTGGCTTATTGAGATAAGGGGGAGGTTTCCTGTTCGGCTCCCTAGTTAACCAGGAAGTATGATGTCTACGCTGACCAGTCAGTCTGTTGATTAAGATAACAGAGAGGCTCGGTGTTTTTGTTTATTAACTAACAATGAAAGGATGTCATGCTTGTTGAAAGCGACGGTTTTGCTGTTAGATGTATGAAATGATAAGATAATGCCCTGCACGAATTTGCTGACTGCAAGTCAGCAAAGATTGATATTGTCCCCCCTTCCTGCAGTGCCACACATGTGTTTTGACACAACTCCTCCCCTCCTTAACAGATCTCGTGAAACTTGGGGTCGTGATCAGTAAGAGAGTGAGCGGCTGCACTATTAAGACGCTTTATGTTGTCCCGCCAAACTGAATTAATCTTTATATCAGGATTAAAGATTAAGGATCCTCTATTTCACCGTATAGAGATGCGGGACGGAGGTTTTTTCACGTAGGATTCGTATTCAGCAAAGCTTACGTAGAGTCCTGCGGTTTAGCGGCTGAGCGGTTGAAGGAGACGGTGGTGGAGTAGGTTCTCTATCCAGACCGTCAAACCGCTGCCCGCGTAGTTCCTCATGGTTTCAGATGTTAGAAGTCTGGTCAGTGAAGTTGCATGGAGGTCCCGATCGGTCTGCCTGGTTGTTTTTTTCTTATACTGAGAAGGGGTGTGGTTAACGTTGAAGGGGGGAGGTATTGGCTGTTGTGAGGAGGGCGGGTCTAAAAAGCTACCACTTTCTTGATCCTCAAAACATCTCTCCAGTTGCAACAGTTGCAGAACAGCGTTGACATCCGGTCTGCTATCATCTTGTCACGCCATGCGTCAAGCAGAAAAATAACCAGAGTTGTTTTATCTTGAGCCTGTCTCGGAGTTGCGCGGAAGAAACCATCGACCGGTAAACCCCGTTTTTGATTGTCATGTTGGTGAGAAGATCCTATTTGTTGAATCTGTGTCAGTTTCGAATTCCTAGAGTGGGGGAGGGGACCGGAAATGGGGGAGGGGGGACCGGAAATGGGGAGGAGGCCGGAAATCAAAGGGGGACCGGAAATGATTAGGGTCATAAATCATCCGTCAATTAAAAAGTGACAGAAGGTATATCCTTAAGTCTCTTGGGTGCAGTGACTGAGACTGATGTTAGAGAAATAATACAAAACTGCAAAAATAAAACCTCTGCTGACTGGATGGAAATAGATATGAAGACTGTTAAGATTGTTATGGAAGAAATTATTAAACCACTAACCTACATTTGTAACCTGTCCTTTCAAACAGGTACATTTCCAGACAAAATGAAAATAGCCAAAGTTATTCCACTGTTCAAAACCGGAAACAGACACCATTTTACAAACTATAGGCCAGTTTCTTTACTCCCTCAATTTTCCAAAATAATTGAAAAACTATTTACCACCAAACTAGATATCTTTATGGAAAAACATAACATATACACTGACAATCAATATGGATTTAGGTCAAACAGATCAACATCCCATGCACTACTACAACTCATGGAGGAAATCACAGATTGCTTTGACAATAAAAAAGTGGCAGTTGGGGTTTTTATTGATTTAAAAAAGGCTTTTGATACCATTGACCACAACATATTGCTGACCAAACTAGAAAGGTATGGGATAAGGGGAGTTGGGTTAGATTGGATAAGAAGCTACTTAGGAAATAGACAGCAATTTGTTCAAATAGGGGAACATAAATCAGAGCTCTTGGAAATTACATGTGGAGTACCACAGGGTTCAGTGCTTGGCCCCAAATTATTTATCATCTATATAAATGACATCTGTAAAGTTTCAAGGGCACTGTCATTGATTTTATTTGCAGATGACACAAATGTATTTTGTTCGGGCGAAAGTTTACCGCAGATCTTGGAGCTAATTACAACAGAAATGAATAAATTTAAAATTTGGTTTGACAAAAATAAATTATCTCTTAATTTGGACAAAACAAAGTTTATTATATTTGGAAGAAAGAATTCTGAGATTAATGGAAATATTTTAATTCATGATAAGGAAATCAAAAAAGTGAATGAAATAAAGTTTCTTGGTGTGATTTTAGACCACAAGATCTGCTGGAAACCACATGTAAGCTTTGTGAAAAATAAGCTTGCCAAATGCTGTGCTATTCTTAGTAAGGCGAGTCATATATTGAACCCAAAATCTCTAAAAATGCTTTATTTTTCATTGTTCTTGCCATATTTGATTTACTGTGTTGAAGTTTGGGGCAACATCTATAAGAGCACATTACAATCCATATGTACACTACAAAAAAGAGCAATAAGAATAATATGTAAAGTAGGGTTTAGAGAGCACACCAATCGATTATTTTTAAAGCTATATACATTAAAATTCACAGACCTGGTAAAATTTAAGACAGCGCAAGTAATGTATAAAGTAAAAAACAAACTCGTGGCTAAAAATATAAATGAATTGTTTCAAGAACGAGATGAAAAATATAACTTTAGAGGAGATGCAGTATTCAGAACGAAGATGGTACGAACAACGATGAAAAGAATGACTATATCAAGTAGTGGAGTGAAGTTATGGAATAGCTTAAAGCCGTGGTTAAAGCAGAGTGTGAACATAAATTTGTTTAAGAGAAGGTACAAAAAATTACTTTTGGATAAATATGTAGACGAGGAAAGATAAAAAAAAAAACAGGTTTATGGAAGAGTGAATGTAATTAGTTAAATGAGCAACTTAGGTCACTTGAATCATTAGGGATGGGAAACTTAAAAGTTTATACTTCGTCCCATTCCTTTTCGAACAATTTATTATGGTTTATGTATTCATTGTGTTGTGTTGTATTTACACATCTTATATTGTTTTGTTGTTCGAATAAACTGAACTGAACTGAACACAAGCTCCGCCCACCCAACACATCTCTTTGCTCATTGGCTGATGAATGCTGTACAGCCGCTGTCTGAACTACAGCTGATAAATCTGAAGCTTCCAGTCAGTCCCTGAAACTGAAGAAACAAGGAAGGAGGTCCATACGAAGCTTGAGGTGCACTTCCACTGAATCTATTCGGTTCAGCTCACCCAGCTCCTCTGTTTTCTATTTGGGTTATCTTCACCAGTTTGTGATTTGACCGGCCTGGAAGAGGGAAACACCTCCTGGGGGTCTGTTTAGACCCCATACTCCTCCCCCCACTCCCCATTCAGACCCTGTTTGCAACATTCACACTTTAAAGAAATGTGTGAGAAATGGAAATCAATAAAAACATATATGATTATAAATAAAATATAAATTAAAGAAAAGAATTAAAAAAAATGTTTCTACAACTGTATATGCAAGTTTGTCTTGGATATTTTTAAGGAGGAATCCTCCTACTATCTGCCTGCAAGGAGATGGGCTTCACGATTCTCAACGTGTGAGAGAAACAGAAGCAGAGAGTAGTGACGACTTCTAAAGATTTTTAACCACAGCAAATTTAGTTTTTATCGGTTTAACTTCTCGCTGACTCCCAGGCAGCAGAGGGAGCTTTCAAGCTTTGGCTGAGATCAACCTGCTTTCAGTGGCCACCTCTTTGAAATAACCCGCTGACCTCCAACCCTCTGGTGCTCAGAGTCTGAAAGTCAGAGAACTGCTGCCTTGTACCACATGAGGTGGATGGATGGAGACTTCAGAGACAAAACTTACCAGATTTCAGTGTGAAACGAGAGAAAGATGATACAGTCTGGGTATAAAAAGCTGAAGAGTCGTTTTTCTTTTGTTCCTTCAGGTGTGGTACATGGTTTGTAAATAATAAAGTTTGTATCTCTGTTTGACCCTCTCTGTTCATAGTGGTTTTTAGTATTGTCATCACTCTTCAGTTTTTCTGGACATCCTCAGATAAAACATTCAATTTGTCCTCTCCCCTCCTTCAATCACTGAAAACAGGTCAGTTCACTCTAAACTTCTCTCTAGTCCTCTCGGTTTGACCCTGCTCTCCAGCAGAGCCGGAGGAACCCGGCTGGCCCTGAAAATAACAAACTGCTCCTGAAACTCTCCAAGTAGGGGAACCTGAGTGGTTCATGACTGATAGGAGCTGCAGGAACTGGAGCTTTGGTGACCAATAATTATATTTAATCAGATATTATATGAGGAGAAACAGGCCCAGATGTCAGGAACATAGAAACATTTCAGACTGACTCAGTTTCCACAGTTACAGCAGTTAGATTCAGCTCACCTCTCTGAGGATGCAGGTCCTGATGATTTGAAGTCAATGCGAAAATCACAAGAATCGTCTGTCTTTAAGGACACACCGCTGGGTTCTGGTTCAGCTTTATGATGGATCCTGACAGAAAAACTCTTATAAATTCTCTTCAAAACAAAACTCTACAGAAGGTGTTTTAATACCATGACTGATTGTAACATAAAGAGCAGTGAGACACAACAGAAGCAGACAGATCATAAACTTGATGTTCTAACTGGTTCCATCAGAACCGATCCAATCCTCCACCATGTTCCTGATCATTGATCCTCCTGAATAATGTCCAGCCTGGTCTAAAGAGCAGAAATAGCTGTTTCTGAGACAATCATGATGGTTAGAAATGACTGAGAGGACAGTTTGGTGATGTTAGTGTTGAGCTCTGACATGGAGGAGAACCCTGAGTCCTTTTCACTCGGACCATCAAGGAGGTTCTGATGGAGCTTCATTCAGGGCAGGGTTCTACCTGTGGACCCTGAACCTGTTTAGTCAGAACTCTGGCTAATCTCTCCTGGGCTGCTGGTTCTGACTGTTTCCACTGAAGCAAAGAGGACCAGCAGCAGCTTCAGGACCACTTGGTCTCTTCTGGCCTGATATAGTGAGAACGCTGTGTGAAAAGGGCTCTGGACACTTAGAGATGCTGATCTCACCTCTGAGCGTGGCTCTGGCTCTCAGCTTCCCCACACAGAGTGCTTTTAGAGGGAGGGACTCCCTCCTCTCTGTCCTCACACTGATCCATGCTGCTGAATTCACATCCACACACAGAGACACATGTTAGAGACCAGCTGCTGGGAGGAGGTTAATTAAGAAGATTATAATGTTATTACTCCTGTCATTACCATGAAAAACACCCTGAAATTTAATCAAATGTAAACAATCAGAAAATGTCTGAGAACAAAGAGAAACTAAAGGATGATGTTGAAGGAATGAAGTGATTCCAGTTTGACTGGAAAGACTTAAGGAGCTGCTGAACCACAGAGGATGGTTTAGATCCAGGAAATAAAAATGTTTTTGACTTACTTACCAGGAAATAACTAGACAATATTATATATTTAATTTAGAATATTTTCACCTAGTACATAAATAATTCAGATTCAGACACATTAATATTTTTTCCTATAGATTAATCTTAAAATAAATAAATATTTCCCTTTATATTCCCACAGAGGGTAAGTGTGTCTCTGTGTTTAATCGTCTCTTAGTGAACAGCAGCTCCTGACACTGAGTGACACACAGGGAGAAATCTGTGGTTAAGAGTTTTGATTCTAGTCCATAAATAATTCAGATTCAGACACATTAATTAGTTTTCCTGTAGATTAGTCTTCAAATAAATAAATATTTCCCTTTATATCCCCATAGAAGGGAAATGTCCTCTGTGTTTAACCGTCTGTTAGTGAACAGCAGCTCCAGACACTGAATGACACACAGGGAGAAATCTGTGGTGATGAGTTTTGATTCTAGTCCATAAATAATTCAGATTCAGACACATTAATTCGTTTTCCTGTAGATTAGTCTTCAAACAGCAGAGATGAAACTTTGAGCTGAAATCAGTAATAAACATTTTCTCCAGACATCAGAGAGCAGAAACAACCAGGAAAGTTCTTCAAGACAAAATCATTGTAGGAAACAAAGCAAACTTAAATAAAGGTTAAATAAATAAATAAAATAAACTTACAGTTTGTTCAAACGCTCCAAAGGGTTGAAGAGGAAGATCTGAACAGACTGAGACACAGGTGAGCTGCTACCTGGAAGGAGGCGGAGCCTCACCTGTGATGACAGGTAGGAGGGGTTAGTGGGAGGAATGCAGGTCTGACTTCCTTCTAACTGGTTCTATCAGATTCATCTCTGTTGTTGTTCTGCTGAAGAACCCGGGGCTTCTCAGAAATCAGGTTCTGTAAAAACTCAGTTTAACTCTCTGCTAACCATGAAGATCAGAGAAACTCTGGTAGTTTTCTCCAGAGACAGAGACCAGTCCATCTCTGAGGACATCTTCCAGATGCTGAGGTCCATTTGGACATTCTTTAGCTACTCTGCAGTGCTGCTGTACAATCATGAATTTTGATTATTTTTCTCACATTGTTGTGTAAATCGGCTGCTCTATTTCCTCTGATTAACTTGAATATGTCATTTTTATCTGAAAATACCATGTCATCAAATGTTGTGCAATACTTTCCCCTCCCTGGGCTGCCACCTTACTAGTCTAGGGGTTTGAGTGTCCCAATGACCCTAGGAGCTATGCTGTTAGGCCTTGGGGGACCCTACGAGGGTCATAAAGCCCCTAGTAGACCTGTCTGCCTTGGGTGAACCAAGGCAGACAGGTCCTAGGTATTGTTAAACGGCTGGCAGTCGAGAGCAGGGACTTTGGCGTTCCGATCCTCGGCTTCAAAAGTGACTAGTCAGACCTGTGGCCTCAAGGTTGTCGTTGTCTTCTAATACCCAGCAACAGCCCCGCAGTCAGACAAAACAGAGCCAGTCTATCCTAGACAATCCGTAGTCTGCATAGTACTGCATAGTAACATGCAAGCATTGACCTTGCAATCAGCAAACAGTGGATCTCCTAGACAGACATTATGTCTCCTGGCCCCTGTGTCCGAGAGGCAGCCGGTCACAGTTATTATAGGACAATATTCTGACAACAAGGGTCCTGTGGGGGAGTATGGAGTACCGGGCCCTTTAATAAGGGCTGTCAGGTCTTTGTACGACCGGTGTCAGAGTCTGGTCCGCATTGCCGGCAGTAAGTCAGACTCGTTTCCGGTGAGAGTTGGACTCCGCCAAGGTTGCCCTTTGTCACCGATTCTGTTCATAACTTTTATGGACAGAATTTCTAGGCGCAGCCAAGGTGTTGAGGGGATCCGTTTTGGTGGCCTTAGGATTGCGTCTCTGCTATTCGCGGATGACGTGGTCCTATTGGCTTCATCAGGGCGTGATCTACAGCTCTCACTGGAGCGATTCACAGCCGAGTGCGAAGCGGCCGGGATGAAAATCAGTGCCTCCAAATCCGAGACCATGGTCTTGAACTGGAAAAGGGTAGAGTGCCTTCTCCGGGTTGGGGAGGATGTGCTGCCCCTAGTGGAGGAGTTCAAGTATCTTGGGGTCTTGTTCACGAATGAGGGGAGGATGGAGCGGGAGATGGACAGGCGGATTGGTGCAGCGTCTGCTGTGAAGCGGGCGCTGTACCGATCCGTTGTGGTGAAGAGAGAGCTGAGCCAAAAGACAAAGCTCCTAATTTATTTGTTTGTGTTCAGATTCACAAACACATCGTCGAACAGAGGACCTGAGGTCATGAGTGCAGGTTTGCGCCTCATTCTGTGTTTTATTTCAGATGTCTGTTTTTGTCAACATAGGGTGACTGTGGCTTGATGGGTTGAGTAGTTGTCTGGCAATCAGAAGGTTGTGGATTTGATTCCGGCTTCCCCTTGCCACATGTTGATGGGCCCCTGGGCAAGGCACTTAACCCCAAGTTGCCTACTGAGCTGCATCTCTGTGTATAAATGTGTGCGCGTTAGTGAGAGCGACTGGGTTAATGTGGCTATAGTGTACAGCGTGTTAGCATGACTGGAAAAGCGCTTTATAAGTTCAGTCCATTTACCATATCGTGCAGAAATCTTCATAGCTACAGAGAGTCAAGTAGAGAAATGAAACACATTTCATTCAGCATGACCTGTTTCTGGAGTTAAAAAGTTTTAGGAAGTTATGTTTGTCTGATATTACCATGAAAAAACTAATAATGCCAAGGACTTTATTTCCTATTTGGTTGCTGACCAACCAAATCTGAATGACACCAGCACCATGTTGTTACAATCCTTAGGTGTTTGGTTATTTAAAAGTGGTAAAGTTCGTTTGATTGTGCACATTTTCAGTTAATGTGTTTCACCCCCTGTTTGTTGTACAGGGATCAAACCGGCAACCCACCAGTTACAGTTACAGTTACTCCCTGGGTCTTGCTCCACTGTCAATGGAGTTATGAATTTTTGTCAGACCCGTGTCAGTACCTTTAAAATCCCCAAGTTGCTGCCTTGAGTTGTTGGCACAACAACTCAAGGCAGGACAATCCCTACAATCAGTTAATTGTCCTCAGGTTTTGAAAACTAGTGAAATCCTCTTTAAAAAAAGAAAATCCAGAAGTTCTGTGTTGGTATCACTGGATCTCAGTTCTGCATTTAACACAGTTGATCATGACAAGCAGATGATAGAATATTGGGTTGTATTATCAGGTTTTAAACAAATCTATTTCAGATCTAATTTTGGCGCACATGGATAACTTTGTTTCAGACGGTAATTAAAAATCTGGGACAAAAAAGGAAAAAATAGTGGCGTTGCTCAAGGGTAAATTTTAAGGGTCTATATTATTATTATTATTATTATTATTATTATTATTATTATTATTATTATTATTATTATTATTATTATTATTATTATTATTATTATTATTATTATTATTATCCATATGATTGTAAATGGCCTGTACTTGTGTAGCACAACCAAATCGTTCCATACTACACTCAGTTACAATAAGACACACATTCACACATTCATACCCTGACGGTGGTGAGCTGTGGTTGTAGCCACAGCTGCCCTGGGGTGAGGCTGTCATAAATTAGGTATCGGTGGGTGAAGTGTTTTGCCCAAGGACACAACAACTGACGTCTGAGCTCAAACATGCAGTTCTACAGCATCTCCTCCTTTAATGCTGATGATACGTGACTTATCATCTTCATGTCTCTACATGACTATGGTCCACAACACTCAGAGTCAGTTGTCCATAATGTCAATGAGTGAATGGGTCAGAATCTCCAGCAGCTTAATGCAGATAAGATAGAAACCATTGTCTGTGGTCCCAGAAATGTGAGGACTGAGATCAATGCTTAACTATTTATTATATTATTCTTTTAACTAGAACAAATGGGGCTAAGGACCACAGAGCAGCCAATGAACCTGGCTGTAGCTTTGGACTGTGATTTAAATTTTGACAGCAACATAAAATCTGTTACTAAATGAGTTTAATATAACCTAAACACATTGAAAGAAAAGGTGATTTCCTGCCTAAACAGGAAATAAAACAACTCCTTCCTGTCTTTATTCTCAGCAGGTCAGATCTTTACTGGTTTCTGGAGAAAAAACAACAAGCAGGCAGCTGCAGCTCATCCAGAATGCTGCTGCCAGAGTCCTGACCAGAACCAGAACCAGGAACATGGATCAGTTCTGACGTCACTGCACTGGCTCCCTGTTTGTCATAGAATATATTTATAGGTTCTACTGTTGGTCCATGAAGCTCTAGATGGTCTCAGAGCTGCTGGTAGGAACCTTGTGTACCCTTCAGGTCCTCAGAGACCTGCTGACTCAGTGTTTCCAGAACCAGAACCAAACTAGGTGAGGCAGTATTTAGTTTCTAAAATCCTCTGATCTGGATTAAACTCCCTGGAAACCTGGGATGTTTAGAACCTGTTGGTAAATGGTTGAGGTGGAGATTTCAGACTATATTATTATTTAACTTTTATTTCTTTAATTCAACGTTTTTATATCAGTATTAATGTTGTAAAGTTTCTCCTTTGGTTTAGTGAGCAGAGCTGTGGATCAGCTGGTGATGAATCCTGCCTCACCTTGAACACATGAACCTTCTCATGACTCCAGTGTGAACAAACTGCTGCTGTTTAAATGAGTTCAGGGTTATTCTGCTGATCCAGGTTCTGTTCTGATGGAACCAGTACCTGAACCAACTGGACTCTTCATCAGTGAGGATTAGTCTGTATGTTTCTGCCATCATGGAGCAGGTTGTTTTTCTCAGTGTAGGGCTGCATGTAATTGCTGCTACTTTGGCTCATGCTGGCTCCTCGCTCTGCTGCTCTGCTTCACACAAACCAGAAAAACAGGAAATCTTCAGGAAGTTGTTTCTATTTCTGTTGGTTCTGGTTCTGCAGCTCAAAGTCAGCTCAGCGTTGAAGGCGTGTCAGTGGTGGGATTTGTTAACGTGAGTCTTTTAGTTACTGCTGGATAAACAATAAAATGGATTTAACATATTAAGTCTTAAGAAAACTGATCGAATAAAATTACACCTGGATTTTTCCACATCTATCAGAGTCTCCATTTAATGAGACCAGAATATAATTAATTTAATATATAAATTATAAAAATTGCTGTTTATTGGAGAAAATGTTGAGGTCATCACCTGTATCAAAGGAGAAAGACCCTCAGCTCTAGAGAGCAGAACCGGTCCTGTCTCTAATAATTGTTTTAATAACAAACATTTTAATGAAAGTTACCCTCTGCATCTAACCCATCCCTCAGGGAGCAGTGGGTGGAGCCCAGGAAGCTTTCTGGGACTTTGTGTCGTCCTCAGGTTCTGGAAAAGCTTGTGGACTGCAGCTGCTCTTCTTCCAAAAACTCCTCATCCACCTCATCGTTTGCTGCGTCAAACGTTTCTTGGAAACAAAGTAGCTAGCCAGACATGGTGTACATTGTGTAACACAAAATCAGAAGAGAACCTTCTTGTTGCATAAAATTGACAACAAGCGCTTGTGGCTGCTCAGTAATAAGGCACGATGCCAGATGCTGTGATGCCCCAAAGCATTGTGTGAAACCCCAACCCCCCTGAAGACGTTCACTTTGCCTCCAGGAGAGATCGACCAGTATGGAGACCTACATGGTAGAAACTGAGTCAGTCTGAAATGTTTTATTCCAACATGTGTTTAACGTGAGCTCAACTCTTTTTCCCACATTTCTATGTTCATATGTGAAGCGGTGTGTGTTAGATGTTCTCCAGAACCACAGCAGTGAAAGTGGAAAGAATGGATGTTGTTGGAGGCGTCCTGGATGCTGCTGCATCATGTTTAACAGCTCTGATCTGTTTGCTTTTGTTCCTTATTGATTAGTCGCCATCATTAAACACTTTTCTCTGCTTAAAGTCAAAGATTTAGTTTGGACTGGAGCTCACTCTGACTGGTTCTGTTCCATGTTAATGAGCTAACTGGACTGTTTAGTCCCTCTCCCATATTCATAGTGATTGAATCAAATTAAACTGTTCTGTAGAACCCTGTTCTATTCCTATGCACCAGAAAAATTCCTAGAACCTAACGCTTCTTCATTATGATACAAACATCTTATGATTATTTTTCTTCATATTGAAGCTAATGGTATTTAAAAAAAAAATTATGGAGTTTTGAAAAAATAACAGTTTATACCACTTGGATTTTCTTGACAATGAACCTTTCCCAGAAAACTTTATTATTGAACTTCCCCCTAAAATAACTGATAAATGATTAATTTAAACATAAAGAAAAATACACACAATTTTTTGCTTCCCCAAAGTTAAAATAATTCCTAACAAAATATACCCAAATTAAATTAGACGCTGCTTCTGAACCCTTTGGAGAAGAGGCAAAAGTTTGGTGTCTCTGTAAAGATAACACTTTGTAGTTTTAAACAAAGAAGTCCAGTGTGGTTTTCTGGTAACCAGTTTTTAGTTATTGTAGTTGGAACACACATAAATTGTCCATTGTTTTGCTCTTGTTTTCTTGTTTCTGGTGAAAATGTACGTCTAACACCAAAAGCTGGCTTTTACACACAAGAATTCACAGAGTGCAGTAATCTGATGATCTTTACACATGCTGTTGCTATGGAGCTTTAAATGTCCTGCCCCACAAGTGTTACATCCACATGACAGTAATTTCACTGGTTATAATCTCCACATGTGGCAATGATCATCTAAACTATCTGGTCTGAGTAACGTACGTCAATCCAGGAGGAGGGACGGTTTTAGAAATGAGCTATGGTGAATAACATTAGCTCTGGAGAAACTGTGGATCAACACGGTTGGTCAAAAGATGTCAATGAAAGAAGGTGTCATGACGCAGCTTTGCTTGCTGCACCATGGACATTTCAGGGAACTTTTCACCCGTCATACATCCCAGTCTCCTCTCCAGTTCAGTAATCATCCACACCTGTCAGCCAACAATCAGCCAGCATTCAGCACACCTGTCAGCCTCACTATTTAAGCTCCCTGTTTTCAGTCCTTCATTGTCGTTTCGTCTGCTTATTCCTGCTACCTCTGCCAACTCCTGTCACCGTTGCTCACCTCATGCAGTCTTGTCCAGTCCGAAGGCCCTTCATCTCCGCCTGCCTAGACAACCGTCTTGAAACAAGAGTTTTTAAAATAGAAGTCTACAGTAGGAACTACATGACTTTGAAGTTAAACTTACTCTCCGATGGGGCCCTGGTGACCAGTTGCCAGTTCCCTGTACAGATTTTGTGTAAAAATCTCTAAACTGGACATAAAGAAAGGAGGCCTGCTAACCAGCACAGCTCCACAGGGTCCAGAGCCTTGAGCATTTCAGGATGATTCAGATTTCTCTTTATTTGCCATTTACAGTTTAAAAAATCGACATTGGAATAGAGATGCATGTAACTGAAGTGCACAATTCGACATTTACAACGACAGAGGGATGTAAACCATAGGTACCCAATCTAAGACTACAAGAGGGGCACATAAAAATTTTAAAGAAATGCTAAAACCCTAATAAATAAAATAAAACAAAGCGCCTCAGGTGCTTTTATCATTCATCATAGAGTCTGTAAGTTTAAAATCATCACAGCTTGAGGAAAGAAGCTTTTACTGTGGCGTGATGTCCCACATTTAATCGCTCCATAGCTCCTCCCAGAAGGGAGACGTTCAAACAGATCTCTGGCAGGATGCATCCATCCATCCATTTTCCAAACCGCTTTATCCCTCATGGGGTCGCGGGGGGTGCTGGTGCCTATCTCCAGCGTTCACTGGGCGAGAGGCAGGGTACACCCTGGACAGGTCGCCAGTCTGTCGCAGGGCAACACAGAGAGACAAACAGGACAAACAACCATTCACGCACACTGGCAGGATGCAGAGGGTCCTTAATGATGCTAAAGCCTGACAGCAGACAGGATGATCCACTCCTGTTACCATGACCACAGGGAGCTTCTTAACTGCTTCACTGACCTCAGAGAAAGTGATGGACTCACCTTCCTCCAAGGACTCAGACTCTGCCTTTTCCATGGAAGACATGGTGACCAGACTGAGGAGATCCTTGGAGCGCTCCTTCCACCGTTCAAACCTTTGTTTCCAGAACCCAAGTTGTTCATGGAGGTGGGTCCAATCATCTAGCTGGTACCAGTGAACCTCCTACACCAGCTCTAGTTCCTGACCCACCAGTGAGATGAACTTCCATGTCTCTAGAACCAGATTATGATCCCAGCATTTATACACCTAGCTCTTCGTATTCACCTTTACTAAACTCCTATAGAACCCGACCTCCCTGCAGATGGTGGCCCACATGGAGGGAGTTTTGTGGCTTGTTGGACCTGGGTCCATCCAAGCTCAAGGAGTCAGAGCTAGACCATTAAATGCCCACTTCTGAACCCCTCCTGACCCCCACTCTGCAGACCTGGCTCCAGGT
The DNA here is from genome assembly GCF_011125445.2 of Fundulus heteroclitus. Classification (NCBI taxonomy): domain Eukaryota; kingdom Metazoa; phylum Chordata; class Actinopteri; order Cyprinodontiformes; family Fundulidae; genus Fundulus; species Fundulus heteroclitus. Next base: position 16,494 of record NW_023396782.1, on the reverse strand, counting down.
AGGGGTCGGATCACTCTTTGTCAACATGCCATGGAGACCCGACCAGCCAAGGACACCATGGTACCAGGATCTCAGGAACCAACAGAACTGCTGTTCTATTTCATCCCTACTGACCGCCAGAGGCGGTGCTTAAAGCACTGAATGATCACTGTTGCGCATGCACAGGTCGGGAATCTTATACCAACATGGTCACGTGTGACCCCCGGTGATGCCGGAAGTCCATATAGTCACGTGACAACGACAGTTCAGTCCCCTTTCATCTTCTCGCATGCAGGTTGTGCAGGTGGTAAGTCACTGATTATTGCTTGTCACTGGTAGCCTCGAGACTACGGTCAGAGCTGCGAGGATCATCTCGTCCTCCAGAGGCTGCACAAGTTACTCTTCATACAACTTTATTCTTTTATTCTTTTTCGGGCTTGCCTTTCTTTTCATTCACCATGCAGCCGTGTTCGGCTTGCTTGTATTTTATTAATTGCAGCCGCTTTTCGGGATTGACTCGTTCATTTACTGTGTAGCTGTGTTTTCGGCTTACGTGTGTTTGTTGATCTCAGCCGTGTCGGCTTACCTATATTCGTTAATCGCAGCCGTTTTCAGGCTTGCCTTTTTCCATTGACGGTGCAGCTGTGTTCGGCTGCCTGTTTTTTGTTAAGCACAGCCGTTTTCAGGCTTGCTTTTCCTTTCATTCACTGTGCAGCCGTTTTCAGGCTTAACTTTTTAATTTACTTTGCCGCCGCGTTTGGTTTGCCTATATTTTTTAAACTTAGCCGTGTTCTGGGGACAGCATTCTGGATCACTGCTACACCACAGTCAGAGGTGCTTATCACACCGTCCCCCGTGCTGCACTAGGCCAGTCTGACCACGTCATGGTTCACCTGATTCCTGCTTACAAGCAGAAACTAAAGCTCTGCAAACCTGTAGTGAAGACATCAAAGAATTGGACCAGTGAGGCTGTAGAAGATCTTCAGGCGTATTTGGATTCTACTAACTGTGACGTTTTCAGGGCTGCTACCAACAGTCTGGATGAGTTTACAGAGTCTGTGACATCATATATCAGCTTCTGTGGGGACTGCTGTGTTCCATCATGAACCAGAGTGTGTTACAATAATGATAAACACTGGTTCACAGCCAGACTCAGAAGGCTAAGGTTGGAGAAAGAAAATGCTTTCAGAAGTGGGGATAAATGCAGATTTAGAGATGCAAAATACAAGTTTAGCAGGGCAGTGATAGAAGCTACTGTACTCTGTACTCTGACTGTACTCTGAGAAGCTGAAAAAACAGTTTTCAGCCAACGACTCTGCTTCTGTCTGGAAAGGCCTCAGACACATAACAAATTACATGCCTAAAACCCACCACTCCATGAACAATTGACAGTTAGCAAACGACCTGAAAAACTTCTACTGTCGTTTCGACAGACAAAGGGACAGTCCTGCAATCACCCCCCACGACACCACCCAACAGATCACCTCCACCTCCTCCCCAGTGACAACTCCTTCCATTCACGAGAGAGATGTTAACAAACTCTTCAGAAGACAGAACCCCAGGATAGCTGCTGGACCAGACTCTGTCTCTCCATCCACCCTGAAGCACTGTGCTGACCAGCTGTCTCCAGTGTTCACAGACATTTTTAACACCTCACTGGCAACATGTCACGTGTTAACCTGCTTCAAATCCTCCACCATCATCCCTGTTCCCAAGAAGCCAAGGACCACAGGACTTAATGACTTTAGACCCGTCGCTCTGACCTCTGTGGTTATGAAGTCCTTTGAGCGCCTTGTGCTTTCACACCTAAAATAAATCACTGACCCCCTCCTGGACCCCCTACAGTTTGCCTACAGAGCCAACAGGTCTGCAGACGATGCTGTCAACCTGGCCCTTCACCACATCCTCCAGCACCTGGACTCTGCAGGAACCTACGCCAGGATCCTGTTTGTGGATTTCAGCTCTGCCTTCAATACAATGATCCCAACTCTGCTTCAGGAGAAGCTCTCCCAGCTGAATGTGCCTGACTCCACCTGCAGGTGGATTACTGACTTCCTGTCTGACAGGAAGCAGCAGGTGAAGCTGGGAAAACATGACTCTGACTCCCAGCTCATCAGCACTGGTTCCCCCCAGGGCTGTGTTCTTTCTCCTCTGCTCTTCTCCCTGTACACAAACAGCTGCACCTCCAGTCATCAGTCTGTCAAGCTCCTGAAGTTCCTGACGACACCACTCTCATCGGTCTCATCTCTGATGGTGACGAGTCTGCCTACAGGTGGGAGGCTGACCATCTGGTGACCTGGTGCAGGGAGAACAACCTGGAGCTCAACGCTGTAGAAACAGTGGAGATGGTTGTGGACTTCAGGAAGAACTCAGCCCCAGCTACCCCCATCACCCTCTGTGACTCCACCATGGACACTGTGGAGTCTTTCTGCTTCCTGGGAACTATCATCTCCCAGGACCTAAAGTGGGAGCTGAACATCAACTCCCTCACCAAGAAAGCCCAGCAGAGGATGTACTTCCTGCGGCAGCTGAAGAACTTCAACCTGCCAAGGACAATGATGGTGCAGTTCTACTCCTCCATCATTGAGTCCATCCTCACCTCCTCCATCACCATCTGGTACGCTGGTGCCACCGCTAAGGACCAGGGCAGACTGCAGCGTGTCATCAGGTCTGCAGAGAAGGTGATTGGCTGCAATCTTCCGTCTCTCAAGGACCTGTACGCCTCCAGGACTCTGAGGCGTGCAGGAAGATTGTGGCTGATCCCTTCACCCCAGTCACAGACTATTTCAGTCACTTCCGTCTGGCAGGAGGATGCGCTCCATCAGGACCAAAACCTCACGCCACAAGAACAGTTTTTTTCACATCTGCTTCCGGCCTTATGAACAAGGCCAAGAGCCGCCTGTGACACTGGTTCTGTGGTGGTCCAGCTGTAGGCCAGAGGTCCCAGTGAGGACGCAGGTCATGTGACCACATAAATTCAACAAAGATCCATCAGAGAGGAGCAGCTGGTTCCAGGCAGCAGGTTCTCTGAAGTTCTGCTCAGTTCAAGCTTTCAGACTTTGAGACGCTGGCCTGCAGGATTCTTTGCTCTGATGGTTCTCCTCTTGTCACTTCCTGCTTTGATCAGATTGGTTATGAGATAGTGGGCGGAGCTTCTCATGTAGCCCCGCCCCTACAGATCCCACCTGACCCATAGACATCATATACATAGACGCCCCATTGTACGCTGCCGGCCGCTAAGCCGACATGCCTACATGGCGGCCATCTTGGGTCAGACCACAGATCAGACAGATGCTGTCAGAATGAATAGGAGGCAGCTCAGATCTCACTTTAATCATATGTGCACAATGCTGGTGACCTTTCAGTCAGATTACACATATTTATTCAGAACCAAAACTATTTAAACTGAAGTCAAACTGGATGAAAAATGTACACGTACGAAAATGTTACATATTTTGCAGTTACATATTAATCTAATATACACACAAATTATACACACATAAATCTCTCTCTCTTACTTCCAATATATATATATATATATATATATATATATATATATATATATATATATATATATATATATATATATATATATATATTAGGGCTGGGCATGTTAACGCGTTAATTTCGCGTTAATTCATTAGACTATTAACGGCAATATTTATTTTATCGCGCATTAACGCATGTTGCTCACATGCTTTCAGTCAGTGACAGCACGCGCGCTGACGGCAGCACTCTCCCGCTCCCCCTCCCCTCTCGTACATGGCTCAGCGGCGCCAGCCAATCAGCACGCAGGCTCAGCCTGGCCCGCCCACTCAGCTTCACACACTCAGCTTCACACAAACTTAACACACAAACAGCTGAGAGAGACCGCAGCAGCGGAAAAACACGAACAGGGGAAGTAGCACCGTTTGGCTTTATTTTAATTCCGTAAATGAAATCAAGCTGTATGTTTTGTAAAAAGCCGGTTCATTTCAGTGGAAACACAACAAATTTATCTAAGCACGTGAAAAAACATGAAAACGTCGAGCCACAGAAACGGAAAGAGGAGACGAAACTTCTGTCATTGCCCCGACAGACCCACAGACGTCTCTGACTGAGGCGTTTCAGTCCTCCATGGAACATCCAGGTAGATCAGTGTTCATCTTCAGCAGCAGTTCATGTTAACTTTCAAAGTAGATATTATCTATCATATGTTACTGGAGCCCACACAGAAAATGTAATTAAGACCTTGAAAGAACCCAGCACATATATTAAAAAGTGTTATTTAAGATAAGATAACATTAGCTAATCCTTTTTTTATCCCACGACGGGGCAATTTATAGGATTAAAGCAACAGGCAGGTGCACACAACACAGACAAAATTACATAAGGATTGAAATATATAAGAGGTGGATTAGCGAAAAAACACTGAACATAACATTATTGTTATTATTATTATTATTATTATTATTTAATTGCTGCGACAGACTGGCGACCTGTCCAGGGTGTACCCCGCCTCTCGCCCAGTGAACGCTGGAGATAGGCACCAGCAACCCCCACGACCCCATGAGGGATTAAGCGGTTTGGAAAATGGATGTATGGATGGATTATTTAATTGTAATAATAAAATAAAAACCACAAAACCCAAAAGGTCAACAGTTTCATGATACATCAAGCTTAGGGACTGGCTAATATGCAGCAGGTCAAAAAAGGCCATATTTTGGCTGCAGTGCTTGCTGTTCTCTTATGAAGAAAAGATCAACTAGTGCACTAAATTCAATAGATGGGTTGAAAATATCCAGTATAAAATAAGTGCTACAAATGTTACAACACTTTTGTTCATATGGCAGCAGAATATTAAAATAAAAGTGCTCTTTACACTACTTTTGAATTCATTCTTGGAGTTTGCGCATACAATGCGATTAATCATGAATAATCGGGCAAATTATGCGATTAATCGTGATTAAAAATTGTAATCGTTGCCCAGCCCTAATATATATATATATATATATATATATATATATATGTATATATATATATATATATATATATATATATATATATATATATATATATATATATATATATATATATATATACTGTATATATAGGCTATATACACAGACACCGATCTACAGACAGCAGCACTGATCTACATAGCAGAAAAACTATATACAGACAAGTGAGAGCAAAGGTGCCCATAACAGCATTTAAAAATTATATATTACAAACCGCAATCTGGGGGGAAAAAAATCAACAAAAAACCTGACACATCTTAGAATCAAATACATTACGAAATCATAGCAAAAACTGTATAATATTTTACTCCCCCCCCCCCCCCCCACAAATCATGTCTATCCAGTAATTTAGGACCATTTTGTTTGTTTTTGGTGTTTAATGTACTTTTCTCTATTTCCATCCCTGCTAACCATTAGCACATATTGTGTTTATGCCGGAAAAACTGTGACTGTAAAGCATTAGGATGATCTATCATAAAATCTTCCTTATGGAAGGTAATTCCCCAGGATCTGGTTCCTAGTGTTATTTTATTTGCGCACCCATACACGGAGTAAAAGTCGGGCTTCCTGGGACGGAGCTCTGGAAGTTTGCTTACTTTCAATACAAAATCGAAATTATTTATTAAGTTAGACAATCATTTAATTCAATCAATTGGTCCCATGTAGCCCCTAAAGGGGTGACGTTTTCAGTCAGTTCATTTATCTGGAAATCGGGTGAGAATTCACCGGATTCAGAGTGTCTGAAAACATAAAGTACATTTTCCTGAATTGACTTGTATTCTGTCTGATTGCAGCTTGGTCTGACCTAAGATGGCCGCTCTGTCGGCACGCCTCTCACCCGAGGACGGGGCGTCTATGTATATAATGTCTGTGACCTGACCTGACAGAGACAGGAAGTGGGCAAACAGAAAGAGGATGGCAGATGTTCTCCTGGACTCCACAGAGCTCTCAGGTGAAGCTCAGCTTCTAACAGAAACATTTATTTCCACGTTTCAGTTCTCAGGTCATCAGAGGAGCTGATTTAGCTCAGAAAGAAGCTGCTGGAAGATGCAGATATTATCCTTTATGGCAACAGAACTCAGTTCTGAAGAGGTAACACTAGTGATGTGAGACAGCGGCACTGAGCCACTTACTTCAGTCAAGAGCTCATTTCTCAAAGCTAAACATTAATCCCCCTTGATATCATTAGGAGGGAAAAAAGCATATTGATAAAATAAAAATCTAATTGATCAATGTTGATAATTATCTACAAATTAAAAACATATTTGCAGTGGAGCCCTCACCATTTTATGTTGTTGCTTAGCAACCTATTTTTACATACAGACACAAACACTGCATTCAAAATCAACCCTTTATTCAACCAACATTTTACCAAAACTGTAAGATTTTAAAAATAAATAAGATTGGGTTCTCTCTAAACTCTTTGAAGGGGGCAGAGCTTGGGGGCAACATTTTCCTGGGTTGGTTGGAAGGATGTAATGACTATAGTAAAACATACATGATTGGCTAGATTGCAAAAGGAAGAAGAATTGTTCCACTGAACTTGTTGACTTTTTTTCCCCCATCATCGATATACTTGTATTTATCAATATATATGTTGTTATTGAATTATCATCCAGCCCTAATTGGGAGGTTCTCCAGTGTTAGTAAAAAACAAGGCTCAAGCTTGGTAATAACAAAAGTTCAACTAGAGTCCAGCTGTCCTCTTTGTACTAGTTCTAGAACTTTCCAATCTCCCATACTCTCATCATCAACATGTTTTCAAGGTTTGGAAAGATGGAACATAAATATTTAATCATTGCTTTTTGTTTCTGCTGCTGATTTATTAAACTTCAGAAATAAAAGTCAGTGTTGAAATAAAAACAAAAAACTGTTTTATTGAAATAAGCATCAGAGTTTTATTGAAATAATAAAAATTGAAGAGAGAAGCAAGTGAATGTGCAGGAAATTAATAAAATACAGCATATAGTCAGTTTATTTTACACTAAAAAAACAAAGTAGAACAGCAGCAAATGTTCAAAAGAAACATTTAACATTTTAATTTAAAAATTCTTTAAAATATAGAAGCCACCGGAAACAGATAATGTTCAATGACGGAGAAAAACTGGCAACATTTCAATAAAATCTGAGTCATGAAAGTAAAAAACCAAGAGAGAAAGTCAACATCCTGATATTCAGAGTAAAGCTGTTACTGGAAACAGGCAGGAAAAACATGTGGTTCCTTTAAGAGTTTTTCACTGGTCTTTTTCTCTCCTACTAAGCTGTGTTTTTTAAACCCTACTCAGAATTTAGTAGAGTGGTTGTCAAGTAGAGTAGAAGCCATTCTTGAGCAGACTGCTAGTCAGTGATTGGCCGTGGGTGTGGGCAGTCAGTCAGCCGACAGTGGAGCGAGGGGAGAGGGAAACACCGGATTCAATACATTGAAGGCTGTGAAGTTTTTTCTATAAAGACTGTGGATAAAAAAAGTTCTTTACAGCTGCTAATCTAGCCAGTTTTTTGTGTGCGGTAGAGGTCAGAGCTGCTGCTGCTGCTGCCACCTTCTGGTGAGAGAGGCGGCATAGAATAAGCACAAGCGGTGGTGTGGGGGCAGCTGGTAGACTGATTTACACGGGGCATAAATCAGTCTGGAAAGGATCCATCCCTCCGGCCCAAAACAGACCGGACCAATCACAGCACGGGAGATGGGACTTTGCAATGCGTCACTCTCAGTGGCAGAATTACCCATAATCCAGCAGCACTTTTCTGCTACCATAACAGTCAAGATATATTCGGAGATGCCTTGGATGATTAAGAAAGTGAATGTGAGTACAACATTTATCCTATGATTTTTTAGACAAAAGTGTGAAAAAATTGCTTATTGGAGAGTTTGTTCGATGGCATGACAGGTTTCACGGACGACAAATTGAAAAACAGAAAACGGTGCTTGGAGTTATTTGGGTCTCATCTGTAGTTATCTACTGGGTTCTAACCTATTGACGCTGACCCTGTGAGTCTCGTCTTTGAAATTAAGCTCTACCAGCTCATTACCAGACAGAGTCCAGGTTAGAATTTAATGTTTTGAGCAGATAAGTCTGTCCTCCCTCTCTGATTTTTATCTTTCTCTCACACAGAGACGTCAGAGCCTGATCTATGACCTAGATGTTTATCCAATGCATTATTTTATCCTTAAAAACCTTCAAGACATTGTTGCATTTCTTGCATTTACATTATTTTTATATTTTAAAGAGTCTATTTATAATTTCATCATGTTTTTATTCTAATGTTTCTCGCACTTTCTTTAGAGTGATGGCACATAATAATATGCTTAATTGGAGAAGGGTGCAAAACAGCAGGTGTGAATCAAAAAGGGGTACAGTGGAATGGAACTCAGGGAGGATGAGCAGAATGATGCAAGGTAGACAGGGTGATGTAAAAGTCACATTAGAAGAGTTTCACAAGAAAACTGATTGAATCCATGAATGTGAAAACGTAATTCTGAGTGAAAGAGACAGACGTGAACAGACTGAACTATCTGTTCAACAGGGAGAGTGTTGGGATTAATGTTTATACTTCATTAACCAATTTATGTTGTTATGATGTAGTAATGTGAGCTTCTGATATAATCATATTACTCACATGATAGCTGAAACAGAAGACACTCTGTTTCTTCCCTTCCTGAAACAAGAAGACTCAGCTACAAGATTATGTGCTGACTGGACGTGATTGCTCAGCTGTGTATCTTTGTTGACAACTGAGGCTGTAACTACCTGTTTCCCCACCCTTCAGAACAGCCTCAGTCATGTAACTAGGGAAACGCCCCAAACCTAATAAAACCGAGGAGAACGCTGGGACCGGCAGAGTGGGTTGGAGATTGTAACTGTACGGTCTCTTCCCACTCTCCTAGAGAATGAAACCAAACTAATTGTCTTTGTGTCTTTCTTTCCCTGTGCAGTATGATGTTCTAGGTGCTTAGACCTGACAGAGAGGCTTTCTCTGACAGGAGGAGACTCTTTAGACTCAATCAGCAAAGAAACACTGAGGAACCAGAACTGAACCCAAAGCCAAATCCAGGATGCAGAGGTTCAGTGAATGTGGTGTTGAAGGTGTGGAGGTGGATCAGAGAGTCAGAGGAGACTCTGTAGAAGGACAGAATACCAGCAGGACAGTCCACATACACTGCTACTCTGTGGGAGACGGAGGAGGAGGAGATAGATGTTTCTCTGTTATTGTGACAGACAGAGTAACCAAGAGCTTCAGAGCAGCTCAGACTCCAGGAGTGATCATTCAGTCCAAACCAACAGTCTCTAATGTCTCCTCTCCTCCTGATTCTTCTGTAACTCACTGATATCTCAACATCTCCACTCCACTTGACCTCCCAGTAACAGCGACCAGTCAGATCATCTCTACACAGCAGCTGAGGAACATCAAATCTGTCTGGATGATCAGGATATCGCTTAGGCTTCTCCATCCAGGTCACCTTCCTGTTGTCTTCAGACTGTTTGAGGTTTCTGCTCACTGTGTTTGTGTCGATTGTGAGTTGACAGGAATCTGATGGAGAGAACAAAGACAATCCAGCTGCAGTTATTGATCGTTTATTGATGATGACTCCTGAATGAGTGATGGACAGTCTGAAGATGGTTGAATGTGAGCTGCTTTGTTGTCATGAATCAAATAAAAACACACTTACACTTCCTCAGACCTGGTGTCAACCATCGGACTCCAGCAGGCTCCACCCTGAAAGGAGGAGGGGGGTCAGACCATCAGTCTCTTTCAGCAGCAAACATCCACTGGCTCCCTGGAGCTTAGAGAATAGACTTTAAAATACTTCTTTTAGTTTATAAATCACTGACCGACTTGGCACCACAACACATTACACAGAGCTGTTGTTGGTGTATCAACCCTCCAGACCACTCAGATCTTCTGGTTCTGGTCTACTTTGCAGAACCACAACCCAACAAGGAGAAGCAGCATTTAGTTCTTATGCTTCACAAATCCAGTACAAACTTAAAAAAAACTGCAAAGCAGGCAACACACTGCGTTCCTTTAAATCAGAATCAGAAATACTTTAATAATCCCAGAGGGAAATTGTTGTTTCAGTACAATCGCCAGGGGGAGACGATTTACTGAGGCCTTGCTGCCATCAAATCACAACTGAAAACCCCGTGTTTAGAGTGGCGTTCGGCCATAATAACAGGAGCATTGACAAACATATTTGATGTGTATAGATGTTTTCACCTGATACAATTTATTGTTTGGCACTGGTCTGAAAACCATTGACTGTTTGATGTGTTAATGATGTTTTTATGAAAATAACCCCCACACCATTACACTACCAACCTGAACCGATCCATGCTTTCATGCTGTTGACGCCAAATTCTGACCCATCGAATGTCGCAGCAGAAATCGAGACACGTCAGACCAGGCAACGTTTTCAAATTTTCTATTGACCAATTTTGGTGAGCTGACAGCAGTGGCACCTGGTGTGGTCTTCTGCTGCTACAGCCCATCTGCCTCAAGCTCCAATATGTTGTGCATTCAGAGACGCTCTTCTGCATGCCTTGGTTGTAATGATTTTTGCGTTTGTGTTGCCTTTCTATCAGCTCAAACATGTCTGGCCATTCTCCTCTGACATCTGGCATCAACAAGGCATTTGCGCCCACACAACTGCTGCTCACTGGATATTCTCTTTTTTTTTCCGACCATTTTCTGTAAACCCTCGTGATGGTTATGCACGAAAATCTCTGAATTTCTTAAATACTCAGACCAGCTTACCTGGTACCAACAACCATGCACTGTTCAAAGTCCCTTAAATCCCCTTTCTGATGCTCGGTTTGAACTGCAGTTTGAACTCATGTGTACATGCCTAAACACATTAAGAGCCTGCCATGTTATTAGTTGATAGTAATTTGTGCTAACAAGTAGTTGGACAGGTGTACCTAGAAAAGTGGCCGGTCAGGGTATATGTAAAAATCTTAATTTGATTATATGCTAGAATGATTTCATGTTCAATGAATACACAAACGAGAAGGCAGAAGAGGATAAAAGGAGAGAAACAGATGAGACAAGAAGCTAAAAGGGACAAAACGTAAAAGAAAAAGAGGAGAGGGAGCAATATAAATGGCTATATTTGCAGTCACCGACTCAACTGGTAATACATTACGTGATCCGGGAATTATAAACAACACTTTATTTATACACCGAGATTTCTACAAATCTTTCTACACATCAGAAATAAATCCATCAAATAATGACATCAAGGCAAGGCAAGGCAAATTTATTTATATAGCACAATTCAGTACAGAGACAATGCAAAGTGCTGTACATGATTAAAATATAGGAAAACAAAAAAAGAACATTAAAAAGAGTAAAACAGTTTAAAACGGCCAAGATGGTCTAGTGCGAGTGAGATGTTTGTCACAGCAAGAGTCAATACCCTACAAGCTGTTTTAAGAAAGTTAATGTATAAGTTTATCTGCAGGTTAAATGCATCTGGCAATGATGTTATCTTGTCACTTGCTGACACCACACGTAGTGCAATCCGATACCAATCTAAGTTGTGGAGACACTGGTATTCCTGCCTTCTTAAAGCACCTATCTAATTGATAATGGTACTTGTATTGTTTTTTTTTCTCCTTCTTATCCATTTATTCATGTTTTTATGTATGTATTTATTGGACCATGAGTCCGGAATAAAGTCTATCTATCTATCTATCTATCTATCTATCTATCTATCTATCTATCTATCTATCTATCTATCTATCTATCTATCTATCTATCTATCTATCTATCTATCTATCTATCTTTAACTAGAACAGTCAAAGGCAATCCTAAACAAATGTGTTTTACATCAAGCAATTTCTGGATAAAAAAACACTTCCTAAATTATCAGATAGTCAAAGAATTACCCTGGACTCACCGCATACAATAGTTGAAGTTCAGGAAGCTTTAAAAAGCATGCTCAATAAAAAGGCTCCAGGTCCAGATGGATTCCCTACTGAGTTTTATAAAGAATTCTGAAATATTCTGGCACCAACGTTCCACGTTATCCAGTCTTCCTCTTCTGTTTTGTTGTTTGTCACACTATCAATGCAGAATTCGTCACAGTCACTCTCATCCAGAGCATGAACCTTGTTTTGCTGGTCTCAATTTTTTACAGCAAGGGGCGTAGTGATTGTATTTGTTACATTTGTTATGATTTTTCCAAAAGCTGGGACTCTTTTTGGAGGATGTTGTGTGTCACATCGACCAGATGTCTTTCCTTTTCCATCTCTATTTGTCTGTCTGGATCCCCATTTCTGCTCAATGGATATTTTTTTTCATTACTCTGCTTGTCTCCTGTTTTACAGCATTCACACTGCTGCTTTCGCTGGACAGTTTTTTTTAAACCAGTTCAGTTTTAATAAAAACTAACTTTAAAAGCTTCAGCTTTATTTTAGAAATAATCATTTCACCGGAAAACGCAAGCATCAATATCCCATCAGTGTATAAAACCCTTGTGGAGATAACATTTGTTATAACCATAAAAACACACTTAAATCACATTGGCAATCACATGGTATCAAAATAGTAGCGGGGCTACTCGGTAGCTCCATGTGTTTAAAAACACAATGTAATGCATTGTACAAATTTTAACTTTCCCTACAAAACCTTTTGGTGCCACGTGTAAGTTTGGTTCAGTTTGGCTATCCAGTGAAGAGCAGTGGTCCAGGGAAATTGTTCTTTCAGTGGCAGGCTAGCGGCTTAGCAGCAGACATGTGGCCATGAGCTAGCCAAAATGTGGCCGAGATAGACAGCTCCAAGGTCCTGCAGGTATTCTCTGATGCGGTTGCAGTCGAGTCCCTAGCATGCAGCAGGCGATTTCAGTCCTTTTTGCTCCCAGCTTGGGAAAGTGGTTCTTGTGCTGACCTTACAGCCATTCCACATCGTCTGGAATCAGCTTCCAGACAATGACTGGTTTTGGCATTCTTCACTTCAGTGGCTTGGTGCCAAGAAGTTGGGCTGCAAACTTAGCTTCTGATTCTAGTCGACAGATCTCCGAACCTAGTTGAGTCGTCCGGACGAGGAGAGATTTTTCCCCTGTGCATCGGGCCCAATGAGGCCCCATGTCCTGCTAGCTTATGCAGGCAGACTGTCTCCTATCCAGGTCTCCAGGCAGACTTGTAGAGTCTGAGTGCCATGTGGGAAGTAAAGAAGACTGAGGAGTGGTCTGGCACAATAGGGTAGTTCACGCGTGACGTCCGCGCTACTTCCGGGTCCCGCGTGTAGGCAGAAACAGGACTGTTCTCACATTCTATCATTACAAAACGGGTGAATTAGAGCGTGCTTTTAGTTAGTTTATTTTCGAAATCTAAACAATGCCTACGACTTGTTGTGTTCCCGGTTGCACACAGAGACATTCCAAATTGTTGGATGTACATTTCTTAGTTAGCTCTCTCCAAAATGCAGCTCACATAAGAATAACTCATCCTCAAGTTCATCTTCTGTCACCATGTTGTGTTTTATCTGTTCTGGGTTCTTGAATAAATTACAATTCTACTTGAAGATGGTCTTTTATTACAGGCAAATCATTTACATCATTTACATGACCAGAGCTCTCAACTCTAACGCAATGACCATTTGACACATAATTTTCACTTACTTTACATGCTCACATGCAACACATCGCATTTCTCACGCATAACAATAACAAAGATTAAAGCAGAAACGCTTCCATCTCTTTCCAACTTTAAACAGAGGAGGGCTCAAGTTTCAACATTCAAAAACTTACAACACACCAATAGGCTGGATTCCTGCTGAGTTTCACCCCATTTTACATCTCCATTCATGCGAACACATTCCTCCTGTGAGCCAGTAAAACTATGAGCCTAGCAACTCTCCATTGAAAGGCCGTGACCAGTTCCAGGTGAATCTAAATGTAAATTTAAGGTCTAACCAGGCCTCGCCGGAAGGTCTATAAAGCTTGGAACTCCACACTACTCCAGAAATTGTGAATTGAGAAATCTTTCTGGATGGGGATCAAAAAGTATTCAGCTTCTGAATAGAAGTTTAGTTGTTTTATTTTTTTTAACTGATCATAGCCTGGATGAATGAGAATCTTACATCTGTAAATTGGCTGTCCGGCATGAACATGAATGGTCCTGTAGCACAATTTATCACAAACAATAAGCTACAGATAGGTCTGTCTCCATTCAGAAACTGTCGCTACATCCTTACTGATTTTGCAGGATGGTGGGCTGTACAGTTTAGCCAAAAATCAAAAAAGCAATATCTTTCAACAATAATTGCGATTTAATTTTGACTTTTCCCTGGATTAACCACAAGCAACAAAAATGTAGATAAAGAACTATTTATAACAAGAAATATCCCTGTTTTTATTAGTCAGTATATTATTATTATTATTATTATTATTATTATTATTATTATTATTATTATTATTATTATTATTATTATTATTATTGCACAAGTCACTATCACTTTACTTGGATTTATAGTTATACATATGTATATATATGAACATGTATGTATATATGTATATATACATGTATGTATGTATGTATGTATGTATGTGTGTATATATATATATATATCATATTACCTTCTGTGGAATGTTGTAAATATATATATATAAAATGTGTGTATATCTGGAGCATGTAACAACAGTAATTTCCCTCTGGGATTATTAAAGTATTTCTGATTCTGATTCAATAGAATAGTTTTATTAGTTGGACATCAATCCTTGTTGTACATAAAGTGCAATCAACAAACAAGTCTATGTATTAAAAAATCTGATCGGTACGTAATGCTATGGTGAGAATCCTGAAGGTTTCTGGTAAAAAAAAAAAGTATAAATATAGAAACCCTAAAACAAATAATAAAATTAGATTTTCTCACTGCTGCAACTCCCTCGTCTTCCATGTGGAGGCCTCGTCTTCCATGTGGAAACCTATTTTCAACAGCTACTTCCGGCTGCGCTTCCAGGCGGCGGCTAAGAGCATACACTTCGACCTCTGGGGAACATTTTTTAATAAAAAAATGCCGCCAAACGCGCTAGAAATTACTCATCCACCCAGCCGTTTGGTACACGATCGCCAACACCTGCTGGAACTACGACCATGCAGTGTTTTTGGACTTATAACCACCACTACGATGGACTGTTTGCGCGGCCATGGGATACTCCGAGAACAAGTCCCAGAGGGCCTACGAAGCAGCGGACTCGCCAAACACTTCACGCCGAAGAAGGGCCAAATGTAAGCGTTGTAGCCAGCCGGAGAAACGCGGGTGCCGCGGGGGTTTAGCAGCCAGGCTGAAGGCTAACCCATTCAGATCGCCGCTTCCTTCCATCCTGCTGTCAAACGTCCGCTCACTAGACAACAAAATGGACCACCTACAACTACAACTTTCTGCAAAGAGGGAGTTTAGAGACTGCTGTGCCCTCATCCTGACCGAAACATGGCTCACCACCAGAAATCCCAGACCACGCCGTTAGCCTGGAGGGACTAGCCACCTTTCGCACCAACAAGAACAGAGAACTCAGCTGTAAGTCCCGAGGAGGACTGTGCACTTACATCAATAACTCCTGGTGTAAAAATGCTAGAATAATAACAAGTTTTTGCTCTCCGGACATCGAGATGCTAACTATTAGCTGCAGACCCTTTTATTTGCCCAGAGAGTTCACTGCGGTTGTTATCACAGCGGTCTATGTCCCTCCCAGCGCAAACACAAAAGAGGCTATGAGCGTTCTCTACCGGACCATCTCAGAGCTGCAATCTGCATACACGGAGGTCGTTTTCATTATTGCTGGGGATTTTAACCAGGCAAATATGAAAACTGTTCTCCCTCATTTCTACCAACATGTAGATTTTGCAACTCAGGGAGAAAACACTCGACTTGGTTTTCACAAATATTAAAGGCGCATTCAAGGTAGCCCCCGCGCCCACCTAGGCTCATCTCTCTGTGATGCTATTCCCAGCATACAGGCCCCTGCTGATCAGAGCCAAACCTACAGTGAAGCAGGTGAGGGTGTGGACCGAAGGAGCAATGGAGGTGCTCCAGGATTGTTTTGAGCTGCAGCAACATGTGAGGACAAGATCGACATTGATGAGTACGCCATGACTGTGTCAGCCTACATCAACAAATGCATTGAGGACGTCAGCACCACAAAGACCATCATCACCAGAGCCAACCAACGAACCTGGATTACTGAGGAGGTCGGCCATGTGCTAAAAGCACGGAACTCAGCCTTCAAGTCTGGTGACAAGGAGGCTCTGAGGACAGCGAGAGCCAACTTGAACCTTGCCATCAAGCTAGCAAAGCGGAACCACGATAAGAAAATCCAGGAGCTTTTCCATGATGGCAGCGACACCAGGAGCATGTGGAAAGGCATACGGGCGATCACTGAATACAACACGCCCTCCCCCCGGTGGGTGAAGTTGATGCTGACTTCCTCAATGGACTAAATAACTTCTTTGGAGGTTTGAGGCACTAAATAGCACTCCAGCAGTGAAAGCTGTCCCCCATCAGTAAGAGCAGGTCCTCC